>NC_088422.1:3586833-3699333 GCF_034236695.1 Oncorhynchus nerka | reverse complement strand
ACCAGACCTGGAGCTAACTCTAACCAGACCTGGGGCTAACACTAACCAGACCTGGGGCTAACTCTAACCAGACCTGGAGCTAACACTAACCAGACCTGGGGCTAACTCTAACCAGACCTGGAGCTAACACTAACCAGACCTGGAGCTAACTCTAACCAGACCTGGGGCTAACACTAACCAGACCTGGAGCTAACTCTAACCAGACCTGGGGCTAACACTAACCAGACCTGGGGCTAACTCTAACCAGACCTGGAGCTAACACTAACCAGACCTGGAGCTAACACTAACCAGACCTGGAGCTAACACTAACCAGACCTGGAGCTAACACTAACCAAACCTGGAGCTAACTCTAACCAGACCTGGAGCTAACACTAACCAGACCTGGGGCTAACTCTAACCAGACCTGGAGCTAACTCTAACCAGACCTGGAGCTAACACTAACCAGACCTGGAGCTAACTCTAACCAGACCTGGAGCTAACACTAACCAGACCTGGAGCTAACTCTAACCAGACCTGGAGCTAACACTAACCAGACCTGGAGCTAACTCTAACCAGACCTGGAGCTAACTCTAACCAGACCTGGAGCTAACTCTAACCAGACCTGGAGCTAACACTAACCAGACCTGGAGCTAACACTAACCAGACCTGGGGCTAACTCTAACCAGACCTGGAGCTAACACTAACCAGACCTGGAGCTAACACTAACCAGACCTGGGGCTAACTCTAACCAGACCTGGAGCTAACACTAACCAGACCTGGAGCTAACACTAACCAGACCTGGAGCTAACACTAACTAGACCTGGAGCTAACACTAACCAGACCTGGGGCTAACTCTAACCAGACCTGGAGCTAACACTAACCAGACCTGGGGCTAACTCTAACCAGACCTGGGGCTAACTCTAACCAGACCTGGAGCTAACACTAACCAGACCTGGAGCTAACACTAACCAGACCTGGGGCTAACTCTAACCAGACCTGGAGCTAACACTAACCAGACCTGGGGCTAACTCTAACCAGACCTGGAGCTAACACTAACCAGACCTGGGGCTAACTCTAACCAGACCTGGGGCTAACACTAACCAGACCTGGAGCTAACACTAACCAGACCTGGAGCTAACACTAACCAGACCTGGAGCTAACACTAACCAGACCTGGAGCAAACACTAACCAGACCTGGGGCTAACTCTAACCAGACCTGGAGCTAACACTAACCAGACCTGAAGCTAACTCTAACCAGACCTGGGGCTAACTAACCAGACCTGGAGCTAACTCTAACCAGACCTGGGGCTAACTCTAACCAGACCTGGAGCTAACACTAACCAGACCTGGGGCTAACTCTAACCAGACCTGGAGCTAACACTAACCAGACCTGGGGCTAACTCTAACCAGACCTGGGGCTAACTCTAACCAGACCTGGAGCTAACACTAACCAGACCTGGAGCTAATACTAACCAGACCTGGAGCTAACACTAACCAAACCTGGAGCTAACACTAACCAGACCTGGGGCTAACACTAACCAGACCTGGAGCTAACACTAACCAGACCTGGAGCTAACACTAAACAGAACTGGAGCTAACACTAACCAGACCTGGAGCTAACACTAACCAGACCTGGGGCTAACACTAACCAGACCTGGAGCTAATACTAACCAGACCTGGAGCTAACTCTAACCAGACCTGGAGCTAACACTAACCAGACCTGGAGCTAACTCTAACCAGACCTGGGGCTAACACTAACCAGACCTGGAGCTAACACTAACCAGACCTGGAGCTAACTCTAACCAGACCTGGGGCTAACTCTAACCAGACCTGAAGCTAACACTAACCAGACCTGAAGCTAACACTAACCAGACCTGGAGCTAACTCTAACCATACCTGGGGCTAACACTAACCAAACCTGGAGCTAACACTAACCAGACCTGGGGCTAACACTAACCAGACCTGAAGCTAACACTAACCAGACCTGGAGCTAACACTAACCAGACCTGAAGCTAACACTAACCAGACCTGGAGCTAACACTAACCAGACCTGGAGCTAACACTAACCAGACCTGGGGCTAACTCTAACGAGACCTGGAGCTAACCAGACCTGGGGCTAACTCTAAACAGACCTGGAGCTAACACTAACCAGACCTGGAGCTAACACTAACCAGACCTGGAGCTAACACTAACCAGACCTGGAGCTAACACTAACCAGACCTGAAGCTAACACTAACCAGACCTGGAGCTAACACTAACCAGACCTGAAGCTAACACTAACCAGACCTGAAGCTAACACTAACCAGACCTGGAGCTAACACTAACCAGACCTGGAGCTAACACTAACCAGACATGGAGCTAACACTAACCAGACATGGAGCTAACACTAACCAGACCTGGGGCTAACTCTAACGAGACCTGGAGCTAACTCTAACCAGACCTGGGGCTAACTCTAACCAGACCTGGAGCTAACACTAACCAGACCTGGAGCTAACACTAACCAGACCTGGAGCTAACTCTAAACAGACCTGGAGCTAACACTAACCAGACCTGGGGCTAACTCTAACCAGACCTGGAGCTAACACTAACCATGCCTGGAGCTAACACTAACCAGACCTGGGGCTAACTCTAACCAGACCTGGGGCTAACTCTAACCAGACCTGGAGCTAACACTAACCAGACCTGGAGCTAACACTAACCAAACCTGGAGCTAACACTAACCAGACCTGGAGCTAACACTAACCAGACCTGGAGCTAACACTAACCAGACCTGGGGCTAACTCTAACCAGACCTGGAGCTACCTCTAACCAGACCTGGAGCTAACTCTAACCAGACCTGGAGCTAACACTAACCAGACCTGGAGCTAACACTAACCAGACTTGGAGCTAACACTAAACAGACCTGGAGCTAACACTAACCAGACCTGGAGCTAACACTAACCAGACCTGGAGCTAACACTAACCAGACCTGGAGCTAACACTAAACAGACATGGAGCTAACACTAACCAGACCTGGAGCTAACACTAACCAGACCTGGAATTAACACTAACCAGACCTGAAGCTAACACTAACCAGACCTGGGGCTAACTCTAACGAGACCTGGAGCTAACTCTAACCAGACCTGGAGCTAACACTAACCAGACCTGGAGCTAACTCTAAACAGACCTGGAGCTAACACTAACCAGACCTGGGGCTAACTCTAACCAGACATGGAGCTAACACTAACCAGACCTGGAGCTAACACTAACCAGAACTGGAGCTAACTCTAACCAGACCTGGAGCTAACTCTAAACAGACCTGGAGCTAACTCTAACCAGACCTGGAGCTAACACTAACCAGGCCTGGAGCTAACACTAACCAGACCTGGGGCTAACTCTAACCAGACCTGGGGCTAACTCTAACCAGACCTGGAGCTAACACTAACCAGACCTGGAGCTAACACTAACCAGACCTGGAGCTAACTCTAACCAGACCTGGAGCTAACTCTAACCAGACCTGGGGCTAACTCTAACCAGACCTGGAGCTAACTCTAACCAGACCTGAAGCTAACACTAACCAGACCTGGAGCTAACACTAACCAGACCTGAAGCTAACTCTAAACAGACCTGGAGCTAACTCTAACCAGACCTGGAGCTAACACTAACCAGACCTGGGGCTAACTCTAACCAGACATGGAGCTAACTCTAACCAGTCCTGGAGCTAACTCTAACCAGACCTGGAGCTAACTCTAACCAGACCTGGAGCTAACACTAACCAAACCTGGAGCTAACACTAACCAGACCTGGGGCTAACTCTAACGAGACCTGGAGCTAACTTTAACCAGACCTGGGGCTAACTCTAACCAGACCTGGAGCTAACACTAACCAGACCTGGAGCTAACACTAACCAGACCGGGGGCTAACACTAACCAGACCTGAAGCTAACTCTAACCAGACCTGGGGCTAACTCTAACCAGACCTGGAGCTAACACTAACCAGACCTGGAGCTAACACTAACCAGACCGGGGGCTAACACTAACCAGACCTGAAGCTAACACTAACCAGACCTGGGGCTAACACTAAGCAGACCTGGGGCTAAATCTAACCAGACCTGGAGCTAACACTAACCAGACCTGGAGCTAACACTAACCAAACCTGGAGCTAACACTAAACAGACCTGGAGCTAACACTAACCAGACCTGGAGCTAACACTAACCAGACCTGGAGCTAACACTAACCAGACCTGAAGCTAACACTAACCAGACCTGGAGCTAACACTAACCAGACCTGGGGCTAACTCTAACGAGACCTGGAGCTAACTCTAACCAGACCTGGGGCTAACTCTAACCAGACCTGGAGCTAACTCTAACCAGACCTGGAGCTAACACTAACCAGACCTGGAGCTAACTCTAAACAGACCTGGAGCTAACACTAACCAGACCTGGGGCTAACTCTAACCAGACCTGGAGCTAACACGAACCAGACCTGGAGCTAACACTAACCAGACCTGGAGCTAACACTAACCAGACCTGGAGCTAACTCGAACCAGACCTGGAGCTAACACTAACCAGACCTGGAGCTAACACTAACCAGACCTGGAGCTAACTCTAACCAGACCTGGAGCTAACTCTAAACAGACCTGGAGCTAACTCTAACCAGACCTGGAGCTAACACTAACCAGGCCTGGAGCTAACACTAACCAGACCTGGGGCTAACTCTAACCAGACCTGGGGCTAACTCTAACCAGACCTGGAGCTAACACTAACCAGACCTGGAGCTAACACTAACCAGACCTGGAGCTAACTCTAACCAGACCTGGAGCTAACTCTAACCAGACCTGGGGCTAACTCTAACCAGACCTGGAGCTAACACTAACCAGACCTGGGGCTAACTCTAACCAGACCTGGGGCTAACTCTAACCAGACCTGGAGCTAACACTAACCAGACCTGAAGCTAACTCTAACCAGACCTGGAGCTAACACTAACCAGACCTGAAGCTAACACTAACCAGACCTGGGGCTAACTCTAACCAGACCTGGAGCTAACACTAACCAGACCTGGGGCTAACTCTAACCAGACCTGGAGCTAACACTAACCAGACCTGGGGCTAACACTAACCAGACCTGGAGCTAACTCTAAACAGACCTGGAGCTAACACTAACCAGACCTGGGGCTAACTCTAACCAGACCTGGAGCTAACACTAACCAGACCTGGAGCTAACACTAACCAGACCTGGAGCTAACTCTAACCAGACCTGGAGCTAACTCTAAACAGACCTGGAGCTAACTCGAACGAGACCTGGAGCTAACACTAACCAGACCTGGAGCTAACACTAACCAGACCTGGAGCTAACTCTAACCAGACCTGGAGCTAACTCTAAACAGACCTGGAGCTAACTCTAACCAGACCTGGAGCTAACACTAACCAGGCCTGGAGCTAACACTAACCAGACCTGGGGCTAACTCTAACCAGACCTGGAGCTAACACTAACCAGACCTGGAGCTAACACTAACCAGACCTGGAGCTAACTCTAACCAGACCTGGAGCTAACTCTAACCAGACCTGGGGCTAACTCTAACCAGACCTGGAGCTAACTCTAACCAGACCTGGAGCTAACTCTAACCAGACCTGGGCTAACACTAACCAGACCTGGGGCTAACACTAACCAGACCTGGGAGCTAACTCTAACCAGACCTGGGGCTAACTCTAACCAGACCTGGAGCTAACACTAACCAGACCTGAAGCTAACACTAACCAGACCTGGTTAGAGGTACTTCCGGCGCCGACAGAGATGGCCGCCTCGCTTCGCGTTCCTAGGAAACTATGCAGTTTTTTGTTTTTTTACGTGTTATTTCTTACATTAGTACCCCAGGTCATCTTAGGTTTCATTACATACAGTCGAGAAGAACTACTGAATATAAGATCAGCGTCAACTCACCATCAGTACGACCAAGAATATGTTTTCCGCGACGCGGATCCTGTGTTCTGCCTTACAAACAGGACAACGGAATGGATCGCATGCAGCGACCCAAGAAAACGACTCCGAAAAAGAGGGAAACGTAGCGGTCTTCTGGTCAGACTCCGGACAAGGGCACATCGCGCACCACTCCCCAGCATTCTTCTTGCCAATGTCCAGTCTCTCGACAACAAGGTAGATGAAATCCGAGCAAGGGTAGCATTCCAGAGGGACATCAGAGACTGCAATGTTCTCTGCTTCACGGAAACATGGCTTACTGGGAAGACGCTATCCGATGCGGTGCAGCCAACGGGTTTCTCCACGCATCGCGCGGACAGAAACAAACATCTTTCTGGTAAGAAGAGCGGCGGGGGCGTATGCCTCATGACTAACGAGACATGGTGTGATGAAGGAAACATACAGGAACTCAAATCCTTCTGTTCACCTGATTTAGAATTCCTCACAATCAAATGTAGACCACATTATCTTCCAAGAGAATTCTCCTCGAATATAATCACAGCCGTATATATCCCCCCCCAAGCAGACACATCGATGGCTCTGAACGAACTTTATTTAACTCTTTGCAAACTGGAAACCATTTATCCGGAGGCTGCATTCATTGTAGCTGGGGATTTTAACAAAGCTAATCTGAAAACAAGACTCCCTAAATTTTATCAGCATATCGATTGCGCAACCAGGGGTGGTAAAACCTTGGATCATTGTTACTCTAACTTCCGCGACGCATATAAGGCCCTGCCCCGCCCCCCCTTTCGGAAAAGCTGACCACGACTCCATTTTGTTGATCCCTGCCTACAGGCAGAAACTTAAACAAGAGGCTCCCACGCTGAGGTCTGTCCAACGCTGGTCAGACCAAGCTGACTCCACACTCCAAGACTGCTTCCATCACGTGGACTGGGACATGTTTCGTATTGCGTCAGATGAAAATATTGACGAATACGCTGATTCGGTGTGCGAGTTCATTAGAACGTGCGTCGAAGATGTCGTTCCCATAGCAACGATAAAAACATTCCCAAACCAGAAACCGTGGATTGATGGCAGCATTCGCGTGAAACTGAAAGCGAACCACTGCTTTTAATCAGGGCAAGGTGTCTGGTAACATGTCCGAATATAAACAATGCAGCTATTCCTCCGCAAGGCTATTAAACAAGCTAAGCGTCAGTACAGAGACAAAGTGGAATCTCAATTCAATGGCTCAGACACAAGAGGCATGTGGCAGGGTCTACAGTCAATCACGGACTACAAGAAGAAACCCAGCCCAGTCACGGACCAGGATGTCTTGCTCCCAGGCAGACTAAATAACTTTTTGCCCGCTTTGAGGACAATACAGTGCCACTGACACGGCCTGCAACGAAAACATGCGGTCTCTCCTTCACTGCAGCCGAGGTGAGTAAGACATTTAAACGTGTTAACCCTCGCAAGGCTGCAGGCCCAGACGGCATCCCCAGCCGCGCCCTCAGAGCATGCGCAGACCAGCTGGCCGGTGTGTTTACGGACATATTCAATCAATCCCTATACCAGTCTGCTGTTCCCACATGCTTCAAGAGGGCCACCATTGTTCCTGTTCCCAAGAAAGCTAAGGTAACTGAGCTAAACGACTACCGCCCGTAGCACTCACTTCCGTCATCATGAAGTGCTTTGAGAGACTAGTCAAGGACCATATCACCTCCACCCTACCTGACACCCTAGACCCACTCCAATTTGCTTACCGCCCAAATAGGTCCACAGACGATGCAATCTCAACCACACTGCACACTGCCCTAACCCACCTGGACAAGAGGAATACCTATGTGAGAATGCTGTTCATCGACTACAGCTCGGCATTCAACACCATAGTACCCTCCAAGCTCGTCATCAAGCTCGAGACCCTGGGTCTCGACCCCGCCCTGTGCAACTGGGTACTGGACTTCCTGACGGGCCGCCCCCAGGTGGTGAGGGTAGGCAACAACATCTCCTCCCCGCTGATCTTCAACACGGGGGCCCCACAAGGGTGCGTTCTGAGCCCTCTCCTGTACTCCCTGTTCACCCACGACTGCGTGGCCACGCACGCCTCCAACTCAATCATCAAGTTTGCGGACGACACAACAGTGGTAGGCTTGATTACCAACAACGACGAGACGGCCTACAGGGAGGAGGTGAGGGCCCTCGGAGTGTGGTGTCAGGAAAATAACCTCACACTCAACGTCAACAAAACTAAGGAGATGATTGTGGACTTCAGGAAACAGCAGAGGGAACACCCCCCTTTCCACATCGATGGAACAGTAGTGGAGAGGGTAGCAAGTTTTAAGTTCCTCGGCATACACATCACAGACAAACTGAATTGGTCCACTCACACTGACAGCGTCGTGAAGAAGGCGCAGCAGCGCCTCTTCAACCTCAGGAGGCTGAAGAAATTTGGCTTGTCACCAAAAGCACTCACAAACTTCTACAGATGCACAATCGAGAGCATCCTGGCGGGCTGTATCACCGCCTGGTACGGCAACTGCTCAACCGTAAGGCTCTCCAGAGGGTAGTGAGGTCTGCACAACGCATCACCGGGGGCAAACTACCTGCCCTCCAGGACACCTACACCACCCGATGTTACAGGAAGGCCATAAAGATCATCAAGGACATCAACCACCCGAGCCACTGCCTGTTCACCCCGCTATCATCCAGAAGGCGAGGTCAGTACAGGTGCATCAAAGCTGGGACTGAGAGACTGAAAAACAGCTTCTATCTCAAGGCTATCAGACTGTTAAACAGCCACCATTGAGTGGCTGCTGCCAACACACTGTCATTGACACTGACCCAACTCCAGCCACTTTAATAATGGGAATTGATGGGAAAATGATGTAAATATATCACTAGCCACTTTAAACAATGCTACCTTATATAATGTTACTTACCCTACATTATTCATCTCATATGCATACGTATATACTGTACTCTACATCATCGACTGCATCCTTATGTAATACATGTATCACTAGCCACTTTAACTATGCCACTTTGTTTACTTTGTCTACATACTCATCTCATATGTATATACTGTACTCGATACCATCTACTGTATGCTGCTCTGTACCATCACTCACTCATATATCCTTATGTACATATTCTTTATCCCCTTACACTGTGTATAAGACAGTAGTTTTAGAATTGTTAGTTAGATTACTTGTTGGTTATCACTGCATTGTCGGAACTAGAAGCACAAGCATTTCGCTACACTCGCATTAACATCTGCTAACCATGTGTATGTGACAAATAAAATTTGATTTGATTTTGGGCTAACTCTAACCAGACCTGGAGCTAACACTAACCAGACCTGGGGCTAACTCTAACCAGACCTGGAGCTAACACTAACCAGACCTGGGGCTAACACTAACCAGACCTGGAGCTAACTCTAAACAGACCTGGAGCTAACACTAACCAGACCTGGGGCTAACTCTAACCAGACCTGGAGCTAACACTAACCAGACCTGGAGCTAACACTAACCAGACCTGGAGCTAACTCTAACCAGACCTGGAGCTAACTCTAACCAGACCTGGGGCTAACTCTAACCAGACCTGGAGCTAACACTAACCAGACCTGGGGCTAACTCTAACCAGACCTGGGGCTAACTCTAACCAGACCTGGAGCTAACACTAACCAGACCTGAAGCTAACTCTAACCAGACCTGGAGCTAACTCTAACCAGACCTGGAGTTAACACTAACCAGACCTGGGGCTAACTCTAACCAGACCTGGAGCTAACACTAACCAGACCTGGAGCTAACACTAACCAGACCTGGAGCTAACAATAACCAGACCTGGAGCTAACTCTAAACAGACCTGGAACTAATACTAACCAGACCTGGGGCTAACTCTAACCAGACCTGGAGCTAACACTAACCAGACCTGAAGCTAACACTAACCAGACCTGGAGCTAACTCTAACCATACCTGGGGCTAACACTAACCAGACCTGGAGCTAACACTAACCAGACCTGGAGCTAACACTAACCAGACCGGGGGCTAACACTAACCAGACCTGAAGCTAACACTAACCAGACCTGGGGCTAACACTAAGCAGACCTGGGGCTAAATCTAACCAGACCTGGAGCTAACACTAACCAGACCTGGAGCTAACACTAACCAGACCTGGGGCTAACACTAACCAGACCTGGAGCTAACTCTAACCAGACCTGGAGCTAACACTAACCAAACCTGGAGCTAACTCTAACCAGACCTGGAGCTAACACTAACCAGACCTGGAGCTAACACTAACCAGACCTGGGGCTAACTCTAACCAGACCTGGAGCTAACTCTAACCAGACCTGGAGCTAACTCTAACCAGACCTGGAGCTAACTCTAACCAGACCTGGGGCTAACTCTAACCAGACCTGGAGCTAACTCTAACCAGACCTGGAGCTAACTCTAACCAGACCTGGAGCTAACTCTAACCAGACCTGGAGCTAACTCTAACCAGACCTGGAGCTAACACTAACCAGACCTGGAGCTAACTCTAACCAGACCTGGGGTAACTCTAACGAGACCTGGAGCTAACACTAACCAGACCTGGGGCTAACTCTAACCAGACCTGGAGCTACCTCTAACCAGACCTGGAGCTACCTCTAACCAGACCTGGAGCTAACTCTAACCAGACCTGGAGCTAACACCAACCAGACCTGGAGCTAACGCTAACCAGACCTGGAGCTAACACTAACCAGACCTGGAGCTAACTCTAACCAGACCGGGGGCTAACACTAACCAGACCTGAAGCTAACCCTAACCAGACCTGGAGCTAACAATAACCAGACCTGGAGCTAACTCTAACCAGACCTGGAGCTAACCATACCTGGAGCTAACACTAACCAGACCTGAAGCTAACACTAACCAGACCTGGAGCTAACTCTAACCATACCTGGGGCTAACACTAACCAGACCTGGAGCTAACACTAACCAGACCTGGAGCTAACACTAACCAGACCGGGGGCTAACACTAACCAGACCTGAAGCTAACACTAACCAGACCTGGGGCTAACTCTAACCAGACCTGGAGCTAACACTAACCAGACCTGAAGCTAACACTAACCAGACCTGGAGCTAACACTAACCAGACCTGGGGCTAACTAACCAGACCTGAAGCTAACACTAACCAGACCTGGGGCTAACACTAACCAGACCTGGGGTAACTCTAACGAGACCTGGAGCTAACACTAACCAGACCTGAAGCTAACACTAACCAGACTTGGGGCTAACTCTAAACAGACCTGGAGCTAACACTATCCAGACCTGGAGCTAACACTAACCAGACCTGGGAGCTAACTCTAACCAGACCTGGAGCTAGACCTGGAGCTAACCAGACCTGAAGCTAACACTAACCAGACTTGGGGCTAACTCTAAACAGACCTGGAGCTAACACTATCCAGACCTGGAGCTAACACTAACCAGACCTGGAGCTAACTCTAACCAGACCTGGAGCTAACTCTAACCAGACCTGGAGCTAACTCTAACCAGACCTGGAGCTAACACTAACCAGGCCTGGAGCTAACACTAACCAGACCTGGGGCTAACTCTAACCAGACCTGGGGCTAACTCTAACCAGACCTGGAGCTAACACTAACCAGACCTGGAGCTAACACTAACCAGACCTGGAGCTAACTCTAACCAGACCTGGAGCTAACTCTAACCAGACCTGGGGCTAACTCTAACCAGACCTGGAGCTAACACTAACCAGACCTGGGGCTAACTCTAACCAGACCTGGGGCTAACTCTAACCAGACCTGGAGCTAACACTAACCAGACCTGAAGCTAACTCTAACCAGACCTGGAGCTAACTCTAACCAGACCTGGAGCTAACTCTAACCAGACCTGGAGCTAACACTAACCAGACCTGGGGCTAACTCTAACCAGACCTGGAGCTAACACTAACCAGACCTGGAGCTAACACTAACCAGACCTGGAGCTAACAATAACCAGACCTGGACCTAACTCTAAACAGACCTGGAACTAATACTAACCAGACCTGGGGCTAACTCTAACCAGACCTGGAGCTAACACTAACCAGACCTGAAGCTAACACTAACCAGACCTGGAGCTAACTCTAACCATACCTGGGGCTAACACTAACCAGACCTGGAGCTAACACTAACCAGACCTGGAGCTAACACTAACCAGACCGGGGGCTAACACTAACCAGACCTGAAGCTAACACTAACCAGACCTGGGGCTAACACTAAGCAGACCTGGGGCTAAATCTAACCAGACCTGGAGCTAACACTAACCAGACCTGGAGCTAACACTAACCAGACCTGGAGCTAACACTAACCAGACCTGGGGCTAACTCTAACCAGACCTGGAGCTAACTCTAACCAGACCTGGAGCTAACTCTAACCAGACCTGGAGCTAACTCTAACCAGACCTGGGGCTAACTCTAACCAGACCTGGAGCTAACTCTAACCAGACCTGGGGCTAACTCTAACCAGACCTGGAGCTAACTCTAACCAGACCTGGAGCTAACTCTAACCAGACCTGGAGCTAACACTAACCAGACCTGGAGCTAACACTAACCAGACCTGGGGTAACTCTAACGAGACCTGGAGCTAACACTAACCAGACCTGGGGCTAACTCTAACCAGACCTGGAGCTACCTCTAACCAGACCTGGAGCTACCTCTAACCAGACCTGGAGCTAACTCTAACCAGACCTGGAGCTAACACCAACCAGACCTGGAGCTAACACTAACCAGACCTGGAGCTAACACTAACCAGACCTGGAGCTAACT
The DNA here is from genome assembly GCF_034236695.1 of Oncorhynchus nerka. Classification (NCBI taxonomy): domain Eukaryota; kingdom Metazoa; phylum Chordata; class Actinopteri; order Salmoniformes; family Salmonidae; genus Oncorhynchus; species Oncorhynchus nerka. The sequence continues at coordinate 3,686,656 of NC_088422.1, read as the reverse complement.
CTAAACAGACCTGGAGCTAACTCTAACCAGACCGGGGGCTAACACTAACCAGACCTGAAGCTAACCCTAACCAGACCTGGAGCTAACAATAACCAGACCTGGAGCTAACTCTAAACAGACCTGGAGCTAATACTAACCATACCTGGAGCTAACACTAACCAGACCTGAAGCTAACACTAACCAGACCTGGAGCTAACTAACCAGACCTGAAGCTAACACTAACCAGACCTGGGGCTAACTAACCAGACCTGAAGCTAACACTAACCAGACCTGGGGCTAACTCTAACCAGACCTGGGGCTAACTAACCAGACCTGAAGCTAACACTAACCAGACCTGGGGCTAACACTAACCAGACCTGAAGCTAACACTAACCAGACCTGAAGCTAACACTAACCAGACCTGGAGCTAACACTAACCAGACCTGAAGCTAACACTAACCAGACTTGGGGCTAACTCTAAACAGACCTGGAGCTAACACTATCCAGACCTGGAGCTAACACTAACCAGACCTGGAGCTAACTCTAACCAGACCTGGAGCTAACTCTAAACAGACCTGGAGCTCGAACCAGACCTGGAGCTAAACCAGGCCTGGAGCTAACACTAACCAGACCTGGGGCTAACTCTAACCAGACCTGGGGCTAACTCTAACCAGACCTGGAGCTAACACTAACCAGACCTGGAGCTAACACTAACCAGACCTGGAGCTAACTCTAACCAGACCTGGAGCTAACTCTAACCAGACCTGGGGCTAACTCTAACCAGACCTGGAGCTAACACTAACCAGACCTGGGGCTAACTCTAACCAGACCTGGGGCTAACTCTAACCAGACCTGGAGCTAACACTAACCAGACCTGAAGCTAACTCTAACCAGACCTGGAGCTAACTCTAACCAGACCTGGAGCTAACTCTAACCAGACCTGGAGCTAACACTAACCAGACCTGGGGCTAACTCTAACCAGACCTGGAGCTAACACTAACCAGACCTGGAGCTAACACTAACCAGACCTGGAGCTAACAATAACCAGACCTGGAGCTAACTCTAAACAGATCTGGAACTAATACTAACCAGACCTGGGGCTAACTCTAACCAGACCTGGAGCTAACACTAACCAGACCTGAAGCTAACACTAACCAGACCTGGAGCTAACTCTAACCAGACCTGGGGCTAACACTAACCAGACCTGGAGCTAACACTAACCAGACCTGGAGCTAACACTAACCAGACCGGGGGCTAACACTAACCAGACCTGAAGCTAACACTAACCAGACCTGGGGCTAACACTAAGCAGACCTGGGGCTAAATCTAACCAGACCTGGAGCTAACACTAACCAGACCTGGAGCTAACACTAACCAGACCTGGGGCTAACTCTAACCAGACCTGGAGCTAACTCTAACCAGACCTGGAGCTAACACTAACCAAACCTGGAGCTAACTCTAACCAGACCTGGAGCTAACACTAACCAGACCTGGAGCTAACACTAACCAGACCTGGGGCTAACTCTAACCAGACCTGGAGCTAACTCTAACCAGACCTGGAGCTAACTCTAACCAGACCTGGAGCTAACTCTAACCAGACCTGGGGCTAACTCTAACCAGACCTGGAGCTAACTCTAACCAGACCTGGGGCTAACTCTAACCAGACCTGGAGCTAACTCTAACCAGACCTGGAGCTAACTCTAATCAGACCTGGAGCTAACACTAACCATACCTGGAGCTAACACTAACCAGACCTGGGGTAACTCTAACGAGACCTGGAGCTAACACTAACCAGACCTGGGGCTAACTCTAACCAGACCTGGAGCTACCTCTAACCAGACCTGGAGCTACCTCTAACCAGACCTGGAGCTAACTCTAACCAGACCTGGAGCTAACACCAACCAGACCTGGAGCTAACACTAACCAGACCTGGAGCTAACACTAACCAGACCTGGAGCTAACTCTAAACAGACCTGGAGCTAACTCTAACCAGACCGGGGGCTAACACTAACCAGACCTGAAGCTAACCCTAACCAGACCTGGAGCTAACAATAACCAGACCTGGAGCTAACTCTAAACAGACCTGGAGCTAATACTAACCATACCTGGAGCTAACACTAACCAGACCTGAAGCTAACACTAACCAGACCTGGAGCTAACTCTAACCAGACCTGGAGCTAACACTAACCAGACCTGGAGCTAACACTAACCAGACCGGGGGCTAACACTAACCAGACCTGAAGCTAACACTAACCAGACCTGAAGCTAACACTAACCAGACCTGGAGCTAACTAACCAGACCTGAAGCTAACACTAACCAGACCTGAAGCTAACACTAACCAGACCTGGAGCTAACTAACCAGACCTGAAGCTAACACTAACCAGACCTGGGGCTAACTAACCAGACCTGAAGCTAACACTAACCAGACCTGGGGCTAACACTAACCAGACCTGAAGCTAACACTAACCAGACCTGAAGCTAACACTAACCAGACCTGAAGCTAACACTAACCAGACCTGGAGCTAACACTAACCAGACCTGAAGCTAACACTAACCAGACTTGGGGCTAACTCTAAACAGACCTGGAGCTAACACTATCCAGACCTGGAGCTAACACTAACCAGACCTGGAGCTAACACTATCCAGACCTGGAGCTAACACTATCCAGACCTGGAGCTAACACTATCCAGACCTGGAGCTAACACTAACCAGACCTGGAGCTAACACTAACCAGACCTGGAGCTAACACTATCCAGACCTGGAGCTAACACTATCCAGACCTGGAGCTAACACTAACCAGACCTGGAGCTAACACTATCCAGACCTGGAGCTAACACTAACCAGACCTGGGGCTAAATCTAACCAGACCTGGAGCTAACACTAACCAGACTTGGGGCTAACTCTAACCAGACCTGGAGCTAACACTAACCAGACCTGGAGCTAACTCTAACCAGACCTGGAGCTAACTCTAACCAGACCTGGGGCTAACACTAACCAGACCTGGGGCTAACACTAACCAGACCTGGAGCTAACTCTAACCAGACCTGGAGCTAACTCTAACCAGACCTGGAGCTAACTCTAACCAGACCTGGAGCTAACTCTAACCAGACCTGGAGCTAACTCTAACCAGACCTGGAGCTAACACTAACCAGGCCTGGCTTCAAATGCTATTCGAAATCTCTCAAATACTTTGAGAGTTTGTTTTAGCCTGCTTGGCATGCATGATGGGTGTGGTTTGCAGCTTTTTGGGACTGTTCTATTGGTACCATTAAGACAGGCCGGCTAAATCCAGCACAAATAAAGTATTTGAAACGATTTCGTGTTGTAGTTGAACCCTGGTCTGCCGCTAGCGTTAGCTAATGAAGGACAAAAGCTGGGCTATGACAGAGCTGTGACAGATACAGCCCCCCTGGTTGGTGAGCTGCCTGAGAGTGCTATTGATTCCTGATTAAGCCAGTGAAGAGTTCAGTGAGGAGTTCATAGAGGCCGGCATCCCAAATGGAACCCTGTTCTCTATATTAGTGCCCTTGGCTGCCATTGGTGACTCATGGAAGCCCACTCCACCCCTGAGACTCAGTCAGCCCTGACAGAGAGGTGCCTTTTATCTGTTGTGACAAAGTGGCCAGTGTGGAGGTTCTACAGATCAATCCAATGACATTCACTGCCCTCTGTACTGGTCTAATGGCTACATGTTGCGATGCTGCGATGCTCAACCCTTCTGTGTATTCCTACCTCCAGTAAACTAACCTCAGTCTCCTGGTCTGTCTCTCTGTGTTCCAACCTCCAGTAAACTAACCTCAGTCTCATGGTCTGTCTCTCTGTGTTCCTACCTCCAGTAAACTAGCCTCAGTCTCCTGGTCTGTCTCTCTGTGTTCCCCCTCCAGTAAACTAACCTCAGTCTCCTGGTCTGTCTCTGTTCCTACCTCCAGTAAACTAACCTCAGTCTCCTGGTCTCTCTCTCTGTTCCTACCTCCAGTAAACTAACCTCAGTCTCCTGGTCTGTCTCTCTGTGTTCCTACCTCCAGTAAACTAACCTCAGTCTCCTGGTCTGTCTCTCTGTTCCTACCTCCAGTAAACTAACCTCAGTCTCCTGGTCTGTCTCTGTGTTCCTACCTCCAGTAAACTAACCTCAGTCTCCTGGTCTGTCTGTGTTCCCCCCTCCAGTAAACTAACCTCAGTCTCCTGGTCTGTCTCTCTGTTCCTACCTCCAGTAAACTAACCTCAGTCTCCTGGTCTGTCTGTGTTCCTACCTCCAGTAAACTAACCTCAGTCTCCTGGTCTGTCTCTCTGTTCCTACCTCCAGTAAACTAACCTCAGTCTCCTGGTCTGTCTCTCTGTGTTCCTACCTCCAGTAAACTAACCTCAGTCTCCTGGTCTGTCTCTCTGTGTTCCCCCTCCAGTAAACTAACCTCAGTCTCCTGGTCTGTCTGTGTTCCTACCTCCAGTAAACTAACCTCAGTCTCCTGGTCTGTCTCTCTGTTCCTACCTCCAGTAAACTAACCTCAGTCTCCTGGTCTGTCTCTCTGTGTTCCTACCTCCAGTAAACTAACCTCAGTCTCCTGGTCTCTCTGTGTTCCTACCTCCAGTAAACTAACCTCAGTCTCCTGGTCTGTCTCTCTGTTCCTACCTCCAGTAAACTAACCTCAGTCTCCTGGTCTGTCTCTCTGTGTGTCCCCCTCCAGTAAACTAACCTCAGTCTCCTGGTCTGTCTTTGTTCCTCCCTCCAGTAAACTAACCTCAGTCTCCTGGTCTGTCTCTCTGTTCCTACCTCCAGTAAACTAACCTCAGTCTCCTGGTCTGTCTCTCTGTTCCAACCTCCAGTAAACTAACCTCAGTCTCCTGGTCTGTCTCTCTGTGTTCCCCCTCCAGTAAACTAACCTCAGTCTCCTGGTCTGTCTCTGTTCCTACCTCCAGTAAACTAACCTCAGTCTCCTGGTCTGTCTCTCTGTGTTCCTACCTCCAGTAAACTAACCTCAGTCTCCTGGTCTGTCTCTCTGTGTTCCTACCTCCAGTAAACTAACCTCAGTCTCCTGGTCTGTCTCTCTGTTCCTACCTCCAGTAAACTAACCTCAGTCTCCTGGTCTGTCTCTCTGTTCCTACCTCCAGTAAACTAACCTCAGTCTCCTGGTCTGTCTCTCTGTGTTCCCCCTCCAGTAAACTAACCTCAGTCTCCTGGTTTGTCTCTCTGTTCCTACCTCCAGTAAACTAACCTCAGTCTCCTGTTCTGTCTCTCTGTGTTCCCCCTCCAGTAAACTAACCTCAGTCTCCTGGTCTGTCTCTCTGTGTTCCTACCTCCAGTAAACTAACCTCAGTCTCCTGGTCTGTCTCTCTGTGTTCCTACCTCCAGTAAACTAACCCCAGTCTCCTGGTCTGTCTCTCTGTGTTCCCCCTCCAGTAAACTAACCTCAGTCTCCTGGTCTGTCTTTGTTCCTCCCTCCAGTAAACTAACCTCAGTCTCCTGGTCTGTCTCTCTGTTCCTACCTCCAGTAAACTAACCTCAGTCTCCTGGTCTGTCTCTCTGTTCCTACCTCCAGTAAACTAACCTCAGTCTCCTGGTCTGTCTCTCTGTTCCTACCTCCAGTAAACTAACCTCAGTCTCCTGGTCTGTCTCTCTGTGTTCCCCCTCCAGTAAACTAACCTCAGTCTCCTGGTCTGTCTCTCTGTGTGTTCCTACCTCCAGTAAACTAACCTCAGTCTCCTGGTCTGTCTCTCTGTGTTCCTACCTCCAGTAAACTAACCTCAGTCTCCTGGTCTGTCTCTCTGTGTTCCTACCTCCAGTAAACTAACCTCAGTCTCCTGGTCTGTCTCTCTGTTCCTACCTCCAGTAAACTAACCTCAGTCTCCTGGTCTGTCTCTCTGTTCCTACCTCCAGTAAACTAACCTCAGTCTCCTGGTCTGTCTGTGTTCCTACCTCCAGTAAACTAACCTCAGTCTCCTGGTCTGTCTGTGTTCCTACCTCCAGTAAACTAACCTCAGTCTCCTGGTCTGTCTCTCTGTTCCTACCTCCAGTAAACTAACCTCAGTCTCCTGGTCTGTCTCTCTGTGTTCCTACCTCCAGTAAACTAACCTCAGTCTCCTGGTCTGTCTGTGTTCCTACCTCCAGTAAACTAACCTCAGTCTCCTGGTCTGTCTGTGTTCCTACCTCCAGTAAACTAACCTCAGTCTCCTGGTCTGTCTCTCTGTGTTCCTACCTCCAGTAAACTAACCTCAGTCTCCTGGTCTGTCTCTCTGTTCCTACCTCCAGTAAACTAACCTCAGTCTCCTGGTCTGTCTCTCTGTTCCTACCTCCAGTAAACTAACCTCAGTCTCCTGGTCTGTCTCTCTGTGTTCCCCCTCCAGTAAACTAACCTCAGTCTCCTGGTTTGTCTCTCTGTTCCTACCTCCAGTAAACTAACCTCAGTCTCCTGGTCTGTCTCTCTGTGTTCCCCCTCCAGTAAACTAACCTCAGTCTCCTGGTCTGTCTCTCTGTGTTCCTACCTCCAGTAAACTAACCTCAGTCTCCTGGTCTGTCTCTCTGTGTTCCTACCTCCAGTAAACTAACCCCAGTCTCCTGGTCTGTCTCTCTGTGTTCCCCCTCCAGTAAACTAACCTCAGTCTCCTGGTCTGTCTCTGTTCCTACCTCCAGTAAACTAACCTCAGTCTCCTGGTCTGTCTCTGTTCCTACCTCCAGTAAACTAACCTCAGTCTCCTGGTCTGTCTCTCTCTGTTCCCCCTCCAGTAAACTAACCTCAGTCTCCTGGTCTGTCTCTGTTCCTACCTCCAGTAAACTAACATCAGTCTCCTGGTCTGTCTCTCTGTTCCTACCTCCAGTAAACTAACCTCAGTCTCATGGTCGGTATATTGGAAAATATAATCTCCATACTGAAGGATTAAATACGGGTTCATCTTCATCTTCATGATCATCATCACTCCATGAGCTAATATAGTATGTTAAAGTAAGCGTCAATTATTATTATTATTTCCATATTTAGCCACGCGGAGACAGACAGACAATAACATTGTCCGTGTTTTAAGTCGCATTGCATTTCATGATGTCTTTAATCAGCAGGTTTCCTACCAAGAGGGACACGCTGAGCCGATTTTGAAGACAGATCATTTTATGGTACATTTGAGCTGTGTAGGATAAGTCGTTTATGTAAATCCCCAGTTGTGTGATCTGGTATTAAAGTAATACCGTTTGTGTTTTTTGTTCTTGTTATGCTTGGGCTTAAGTCCACAACAAGGGAAAGCTAACAACTGTCAGATGGCTAAACCTCAAGACCAGGCCTAATAACACACATATAGGCCCTAAACATGGTCAAAGCCTCCAGCCACTCTAGTCATGGACTGTTCTCTCTGCTACCGCACGGCAACCGGAGCGCCAAGTATAGGTCCAAGAGGCTTCTAAACAGCTTCTACCCCCAAGCTATAAGACTCCTGAACAGCTAATCAAATGGCTTCCCAGACTATCCCCCCCCCCTCGTTTACACCGTTGCTACTCTCTGTTTATAATCTATACATATTCACTTTAATAACTCTAGCTTCATGTGCATATTACCTCAACTAACCGGTGCCCCGGCACATTGACTCTGTATTGGTACCTCCCTGTACATAGCCTCCACGTTGACTCTGTACCGTAACACCCTGTATATAGCCTCCACATTGACTCTGTACCGGTACCCCCTGTATATAGCCTCCACGTTGACTCTGTACCGTAACACCCTGTATATAGCCTCCACATTGACTCTGTACCGGTACCCCCTGTATATAGCCTCCACATTGACTCTGTACAGGTACCCCCTGTATATAGCCTCCACGTTGACTCTGTACTGGTACCCCCTGTATATAGCCTCCACATTGACTCTGTACTGGTACCCCCTGTATATAGCCTCCACGTTGACTCTGTACCGGTACCCCCTGTATATAGCCTCCACGTTGACTCTGTACTGGTACCCCCTGTATATAGCCTCCACATTGACTCTGTACTGGTACCCCCTGTATATAGCCTCCACGTTGACTCTGTACCGGTACCCCCTGTATATAGCCTCCACGTTGACTCTGTACCGTAACACCCTGTATATAGCCCCCACATTGACTCTACCGTAACACCCTGTATATAGCCTCCACATTGACTCTGTACCGGTACCCCCTGTATATAGCCTCCACATTGACTCTGTACCGTAACACCCTGTATATAGCCTCCACATTGACTCTGTACCGTAACACCCTGTATATAGCCTCCACATTGACTCTGAACTGGTACCCCCTGTATATAGCCTCCACATTGACTCTGTACCGGTACCCCCCTGTATATAGCCTCCACATTGACTCTGTACCGGTACCCCCTGTATATAGCCTCCACATTGACTCTGTACCGGTACCCCCTGTATATAGCCTCCACATTGACTCTGTACAGGTACCCCCTGTATATAGCCTCCACATTGACTCTGTACCGTAACACCATGTATATAGCCTCCACGTTGACTCTGTACTGGTACCCCCTGTATATAGCCTCCACATTGACTCTGTACCGGTACCCCCTGTATATAGTCTCCACATTGACTCTGTACCGTAACACCATGTATATAGCCTCCACGTTGACTCTGTACTGGTACCCCCTGTATATAGCCTCCACATTGACTCTGTACCGGTACCCCCTGTATATAGCCTCCACGTTGACTCTGTACCGGTACCCCCTGTATATAGCCTCCACGTTGACTCTGTACTGGTACCCCCTGTATATAGCCTCCACATTGACTCTGTACTGGTACCCCCTGTATATAGCCTCCACGTTGACTCTGTACCGGTACCCCCTGTATATAGCCTCCACGTTGACTCTGTACCGTAACACCTCTGTACCCCTGTATATAGCCTCCACATTGACTCTGTACCGTAACACCCTGTATATAGCCTCCACATTGACTCTGTACCGGTACCCCTGTATATAGCCTCCACATTGACTCTGTACCGGTAACACCCTGTATATAGCCTCCACATTGACTCTGTACCTGGTACCCCCTGTATATAGCCTCTACATTGACTCTGTACCAGTACCCCTGTATATAGCCTCCACATTGACTCTGTACCGTAACACCCTGTATATAGCCTCCACATTGACTCTGTACCGGTACCCCTGTATATAGCCTCCACATTGACTCTGTACCGGTACCCCTGTATATAGCCTCCACATTGACTCTGTACCGTAACACCCTGTATATAGCCTCCACATTGACTCTGTACCGGTACCCCTGTATATAGCCTCCACATTGACTCTGTACTGGTACCCCTGTATATAGCCTCCACATTGACTCTGTACCGTTGGTACCCCTGTATATAGCCTCCACATTGACTCTGTACCGTAACCCCCTGTATATAGCCTCCACATTGACTCTACCATTGAACACCCCCTGTATATAGCCTCCACATTGACTCTGTACCGGTACCCCCTGTATATAGCCTCCACATTGACTCTGTACCGTAACACCCTGTATATAGCCTCCACATTGACTCTGTACCGTAACACCCTGTATATAGCCTCCACATTGACTCTGAACTGGTACCCCCTGTATATAGCCTCCACATTGACTCTGTACCGGTACCCCCTGTATATAGCCTCCACGTTGACTCTGTACTGGTACCCCCTGTATATAGCCTCCACATTGACTCTGTACCGTAACACCCTGTATATAGCCTCCACGTTGACTCTGTACTGGTACCCCCTGTATATAGCCTCCACATTGACTCTGTACCGGTACCCCCTGTATATAGCCTCCACGTTGACTCTGTACCGGTACCCCCTGTATATAGCCTCCACGTTGACTCTGTACTGGTACCCCCTGTATATAGCCTCCACATTGACTCTGTACTGGTACCCCCTGTATATAGCCTCCACGTTGACTCTGTACCGGTACCCCCTGTATATAGCCTCCACGTTGACTCTGTACCGTAACACCCTGTATATAGCCCCCACATTGACTCTACCGTAACACCCTGTATATAGCCTCCACATTGACTCTGTACCTGGTACCCCTGTATATAGCCTCCACATTGACTCTGTACTGGTACCCCCTGTATATAGCCTCCACATTGACTCTGTACCGGTACCCCCTGTATATAGCCTCCACATTGACTCTGTACCAGTACCCCTGTATATAGCCTCCACATTGACTCTATACCGGTAACACCCTGTATATAGCCTCCACATTGACTCTGTACCGGTACCCCTGTATATAGCCTCCACATTGACTCTGTACCGTACCCCTGTATATAGTCTCCACATTGACTCTGTACCGTAACACCCTGTATATAGCCTCCACATTGACTCTGTACCGCTACCCCTGTATATAGCCTCCACATTGACTCTGTACCGGTACCCCTGTATATAGCCTCCACATTGACTCTGTACCAGTACCCCTGTATATAGCCTCCACATTGACTCTGTACCTGAATATAGCCTCCCCCTGTATATAGCCTCCACACTGACTCTGTACTGGTACCCCCTGTATATAGTCTCGCTATTGATATTTTACTTTAGGAAGCTAAAAACTGTCATTCTTTAATTACTTCTTACTTTTATTTCTTAATCTTATTCATGATTTTTTTTATTGACAGTTTTGTTTTTACTTTAAAAAAAAAATGTATTTAGTTAGTAAATTTATGTTTAGAAACCCTGTATATAGCCTCCCACTCGGGAGCACACTTGTTCAGCCTATCACAACCCAGGAGTGAATCCCAAATGACACCCTCTTCCCTTTATGGGGTCAAAAGTAGTGCACTATATAGAGAATGGGGAATCCTATCTTACCAGGAGGCTTAGAGAACAGGTACAATAAACACTTTTACACCTGCATTGTTTGCTGTTTGGGGTTTTAGGCTGGGTTTCTGTACAGCACTTTGAGATATCAGCTGATGTAAGAAGGGCTATATAAATACATTTGATTTGATTTGATTTGACTTATACCCACAATTCCCAGTTTTCCAGCAATTTTGGGAAATAGTAGGGAATAAGCTGTGAGAGAATCTAACAACCTGGATTTCTTCAACTGGGATCTCTGGAAAAAAAAAAAAAAGCAAGGGAATTTGTGAAATATTTCAGGAATCTTGCAACCTTGTGCAGGATTCCACTACGTAGGAAGCCGAACTGTACGGGAAAGCGAGATGGCGAACTACAGAAACGAAGACAAGAGGCTAACACCCATCGAATCATAACGATGTGCTGAGCCAGGCTAACGTGGTGTCATCTGGAGCCGTGATGTCACAATGGGGTCTGGTATTGACTTCCTCTACCGGCTCCTAGAGAAGGAGCTAGTGACCTGTTGTTGGCTGCTCTAACATATGCCTGAATAGACACCATCGGATAAGCCCATTGACTCCCCCCCCCCACCATGACCAGCGAGGACCTGCTGTGGAATTATTGAATATTGGAGATTTGGAAATCTTTCAGGAACCAACAAGGACGACAACAGGGGAGGACAGAGGGAGGGGAGGAGCCGAGAGCCATAAAAGTGTCAGCCAACTGAAAGTAATTGTAATGGCCACACTGGAATGTCATCAATTCACCATGTCAAGGACAGAGTTGTTTGGTCATATCCGTCACAGCCTCTACATCCTCATCGTATTCAATGGAGACAAAGGCAATGTGCAGTGACCCAGACACTAAGAGTAGTAACGAAAGGGATTCACATCGATTTTAGCCTCTTCAATGAAATTATGGTTCTGTTTAAAGCAACTTAGTTCTCACAGACTCAATAAAAGGTATTGTAGTTGACATTGAGGTTATGAGTGATGTTTTAAAAAAAAAAAAAATTTGTGAAATATTTAGAATCTTAGTATTCCACTCAAAGTGCTCCTGATAGATTTTGGTTATCAATTTTAGAGATGTATGACAATGTGAGCCTCACACATACTGGAACCCTGTTGTATTCTTCAGTCTGGAACCCTGTTGTATTCTTCAGTCTGGAACCCTGTTGTATTCTTCAGTCTGGAACCCTGTTGTACTCTTCAGTCTGGAACCCTGTTGTATTATTCAGACTGGAACCCTGTTGTATTATTCAGTCTGGAACCCTGTTGTACTCTTCAGTCTGGAACCCTGTTGTATTCTTCAGTCTGGAACCCTGTTGTATTCTTCAGTCTGGAACCCTGTTGTATTATTCAGACTGGAACCCTGTTGTATTATTCAGTCTGGAACCCTGTTGTACTCTTCAGTCTGGAACCCTGTTGTATTCTTCAGTCTGGAACCCTGTTGTATTCTTCAGTCTGGAACCCTGTTGTATTCTTCAGTCTGGAACCCTGTTGTACTCTTCAGTCTGGAACGCTGTTGTATTATTCAGACTGGAACCCTGTTGTATTATTCAGTCTGGAACCCTGTTGTACTCTTCAGTCTGGAACCCTGTTGTATTCTTCAGTCTGGAACCCTGTTGTATTCTTCAGTCTGGAACCCTGTTGTATTCTTCAGTCTGGAACCCTGTTGTATTCTTCAGTCTGGAACCCTGTTATATTATTCAGTCTGGAACCCTGTTGTATTATTCATACTGGAACCCTGTTGTATTCTTCAGTCTGGAACCCTGTTGTATTCTTCAGTCTGGAACCCTGTTGTATTATTCAGACTGGAACCCTGTTGTATTATTCAGTCTGGAACCCTGTTGTATTCTTCAGACTGGAACCCTGTTGTATTATTCAGACTGGAACCCTGTTGTATTATTCAGTCTGGAACCCTGTTGTATTCAGTCTGGAACCCTGTTATATTATTCAGACTGGAACCCTGTTGTATTATTCAGTCTGGAACCCTGTTGTATTAGTCAGTCTGGAACCCTGTTGTATTATTCAGTCTGGAACCCTGTTGTATTCAGTCTGGAACCCTGTTATATTATTCAGACTGGAACACTGTTGTATTATTCAGACTGGAACCCTGTTGTATTATTCAGACTAGAAGACTGGAACCCTGTTGTATTATTCAGTCTGGAACCCTGTTGTATTCTTCAGACTGGAACCCTGTTGTATTATTCAGTCTGGAACCCTGTTGTAATTCTTCAGACTGGAACCCTGTTGTATTATTCAGTCTGGAACCCTGTTGTATTCTTCAGTCTGGAACCCTGTTGTATTCTTCAGACTGGAACCCTGTTGTATTCTTCAGTCTGGAACCCTGTTGTATTATTCAGACTAGAAGACTGGAACCCTGTTGTATTATTCAGTCTGGAACCCTGTTGTATTATTCAGTCTGGAACCCTGTTGTATTATTCAGTCTGGAACCCTGTTGTATTATTCAGACTGGAACCCTGTTGTATTCTTCAGTCTGGAACCCTGTTGTATTATTCAGACTAGAAGACTGGAACCCTGTTGTATTATTCAGTCTGGAACCCTGTTGTATTATTCAGTCTGGAACCCTGTTGTATTAGTCAGTCTGGAACCCTGTTGTATTATTCAGACTGGAACCCTGTTGTATTATTCAAGTCCACATCAAAATCAAATGCCACCAAAGATAAGTGCAATTAGATTTTTGTTGTAAGACAACCGAAGTGAAAACACAGTGTTGACCTTTGCTGCACTTTACGTATCATCACTCTAACTTAACGTGCAGTAGATTTTCCTCAAATGTAAACACTAATGTTTTTTTTGTCCCTTTCCTCAGTAAAACCAACTTCCCTCCCTTTTTTGTCGGTCTGTGCGGTGATGGCAGGCAGCGTTTCACACATTTAAAACAAGGGTTAATTAAGAACAAAATAACACAAAAAAATGTCCCTGCAGCAACAGCTGTGATGATAATTGATAGAGTGCTATTTGCCTGCTCGCCAAGTAGAACGATGCATGCACTACACTTACAAATGTCCAATTATAGCTGGCTGGTAGTGCTGAAAAGGTTGTGTCGGTTACATATGCTGGGTACAATTAATGTTACTTAAACATGGTGTGATACCTCCTCGCCAAGAAAATAGCACCAACGTGCAGAATTTTAGAGAGAGAGAAAAAAAACAGCCCTTAATTTGGTACAATGACAGCTTTAATTTATTCTGGGTTATATTTTGTCCATAATTTATTTTTATTTTTTTAAGAGGAGAGGAGAAGAGTGGGGGAAGAGGAGGAGAAGAGAGAGAAGAGAGGGGAAGAGGAGGAGAAGAGAGAGAAGAGAGGGGAAGAGAGGGGGAAGAGAGGGGGAAGAGAGGGGGAAGAGGAGGGGGAAAGAGAGAGAAGAGAGGGGAAGAGAGGAGAGAGAGGGGGAGAGGAGGAGAAGAGAGGAGAAGAGAAGAGAGAGAGGGGGAAGAGGAGGAGAAGAGAGGAGAGAGAGAGAGAAGAGAGGGAAGAGAGGAGAGAGAGGGAGAGAGAGGAGGAGAAGAGAGGAGAAGAGAAGAGAAGAGAGAGAGGGGGAAGAGAGGGGGAAGAGGAGGAGAAGAGAGAGAAGAGAGGGGAAGAGAGGAGAGAGAGGGGGAGAGGAGGAGAAGAGAGGAGAAGAGAAGAGAGAGAGGGGGAAGAGGAGGAGAAGAGAGGAGAAGAGAGGAGAGAGAGGGGGAAGAGGAGGAGAAGAGAGGAGAGAGAGGGGGACGAGAGGGGGAAGAGAAGGAGAAGAGAGGGGGAAGAGGAGGAGAAGAGAGAGAGAAGAGAGGAGAGAGAGGGGGAAGAGGAGGAGAAGAGAGGAGAGAGAGGGGGAAGAGGAGAGAGAAGAGATGAGAAAAGAGGAGAGAGAGGGGGAAGAGGAGGAGAAGAGAGGAGAAGAGAGAGAGAGAAGAGGGGGAAGAGGAGGAGAAGAGAGAGAGAGAGGGGGACGAGAGGGGGAAGAGAAGGGAGAAGAGAGGGGAAGAGGAGGAGAAGAGAGGAGAAGAGAGGAGAGAGAGGGGGAAGAGGAGGAGAAGAGAGGAGAGAGAGGGGGAAGAGGAGGAGAAGAGAGAGAGGGGGAGAGAGAGGGGGAAGAGGAGGAGAAGAGAGGAGAAGAGAGGAGAGAGAGGGGGAAGAGGAGGAGAGAAGAGGGGGAGGAGAAGAGAGAGAGAGGGGGAAGAGGAGGAGAAGAGAGGAGAAGAGAGGAGAGAGAGGGGGAAGAGGAGGAGAAGAGAGGAGAGAGAGGGGGAAGAGGAGGAGAAGAGAGGAGAGAGAGGGTGAAGAGAAGGAGAAGAGAGGGGGAAGAGGAGGAGAAGAGAGGGGGAAGAGAGGGGGAAGAGAGGGGGAAGAGAAGGAGAAGAGAGGGGGAAGAGAGGGGGAAGAGGAGGAGAAGAGAGAGGGAAGAGGAGGAGAAGAGAGGGGGAAGAGGAGGAGAAGAGAGGGGGAAGAGGAGGAGAAGAGAGTAGAGAGGGGGAAGAGAAGGAGAAGAGAGAGGGAAGAGGAGGAGAAGAGAGAGGGAAGAGGAGGAGAAGAGAGGGGGAAGAGGAGGAGAAGAGAGAGGGAAGAGGAGGAGGAGAAGAGAGGGGGAAGAGGAGGAGAAGAGAGAGGGAAGAGGAGGAGAAGAGAGTAGAGAGGGGGAAGAAGAGGAGAAGAGAGGAGAGAGAGGGGGAAGAGGAGGAGAAGAGAGTAGAGAGGGGGAAGAGGAGGAGAAGAGAGTAGAGAGGGGGAAGAGGAGGAGAAGAGAGGGGGAAGAGGAGGAGAAGAGAGGAGAGAGGGGGAAGAGGAGGAGAAGAGAGAGGGAAGAGGAGGAGAAGAGAGGAGAGAGGGGGAAGAGGAGGAGAAGAGAGTAGAGAGGGGGAAGAGGAGGAGAAGAGAGGGGGAAGAGGAGGAGAAGAGAAGAGAGGGGGAAGAGAGGGAGGAAGAGGAGGAGAGAAGAGAGAGGGAAGAGGAGGAGAAGAGAGGAGAGAGGGGGAAGAGGAGGAGAAGAGAGGGGGAAGAGGAGGAGAAGAGAGTAGAGAGGGGGAAGAAGAGGAGAGGAGGAAGTGGTAGAGGAATTAACATGCAAAAGACAGTATGTAGTTTTTATTGGATGGCCCCTTATGCCCCCCAGTGATTGGGCAAATAAAATAGTTAGTTTTAATATTATCCACTACAAGGGTACAACCACTTTCTCTTTCAATGTTCATACAAATAACTGTCAAATGTTGACTGAAATAAATAATATTCAGGTTTCTTAGACATAATATGTTTCTGTTTGACTTCAGTTTATTTGTTTACTTTTGATTAATCAGTGACCGTTATTAAAAATAAGTTGATCAGGAGAATGATTGTCCCTATTATTTTTTATTCAGTCCTAGTCTGAAAATCAATCCCGCACATCCCTGCCACAACCGGTGTCCGGAGCGTTGGCGTGTTAGCGTTTACGCAGACGTTGTTAACACGGGGGTGAAATCACGATGAGACAGTCAGTCAGTCCCTCTGGGCCCAGTGACCCGGCGACCAGCTGAGACAGTCAGTCAGTCCCTCTGGGCCCAGTGACCCGGCAACCAGCTGAGACAGTCAGTCAGTCCCTCTGGGCCCAGTGACCTGGCGACCAGCCGACAGCCATTTTAACCTCTCATCTGAACTCTGAGGTGTTCGGCGGATAAAGAACAGAAGGGGGAGGTGAACCGGAAGGAAGGAAGTTATACAAGACACCACAGGAAGGAGAGAAAAAAATTATCATTAAAAAAAAAACACAACATTGTGTTTTTTTCTCGTTTTTTTTCATTAGTTTCTTTGTGTTGATTTTTATTTTATTTAAAGAGGGTGTTGAAAAGGTCTTCGGTCACGCCCTTTACCAAACCAAACTAATTTGCTCTATCTGGTCTGTCAGAGTATCGACTGGAGGGAGGAAGGCCAGTACAGGGCAGGGTAGACTAGTGGTTAGAGTGTAGAGGAGGCAGGTAGCCTAGTGGTTAGAGTGTTGGACGTAACCGAAAGGTTGCAAGTTCGAATCCCCGAGCTGACAAGGTACAAATCTGTCGTTCTGCCCCTGAACAGGCAGTTAACCCACTGTTCCTAGGCCGTCATTGAAAATAAGAATTTGTTCTTAACTGACTTGCCTAGTTAAATAAAGGTTAAAAAATATAAAAATAAAACACACCTGGGTGCAAATACAATCCTAAATCATTTCAGATACTACAGGTATTCTTCATAGAGTTTACCTGTTGCAACAGAATTGATTGAAAAGTGCCACACCAGGCAGGCTAAAGCAAACCCTTTTTTTTGAATCGTATTTGAACCTAGGTCTGCTGGGAGAGAGGAGGGCGGAGGATAGGAGCCCAGCAGGCAGCCATTGTATAGATGTTAGCTGTGAGCTGGTCTGTATAACATAATTACCCAGAGGTCACGCTGGCAGTGACTGATGGATGTCCATCACTGTCTACTGCGTCACAAATACCACCCTATTTCCTTATCTGGGTGATTCTACTGAAGTGGTGCAAATTGCAGTCCAACTACCAGCCCCCCCCCCCCCCCCCCCCCCCTCCCCCCAAAAAATGTTAAACAGTTAAAGTGATGCGTAAAGAAAATAAATAATAATTTTATAAATGTTTTTGTTTTTTTAAACAGCTAAAGTGATGCTTAAAGAGTATAATTTTAGTCAGTCGTTTATAGAGTAGTGCTCACAAGCCCAAATACGTGTAAAATGGTGTACTACGTCATCCAATTTCGTACAATATATATTACAAATTATTATTTTTATATTATTATTTATACAAATTTCCACATTTTTATGAATTTGTAAATGGTTAAGATCCCAGATCTTTAATTCTCCAAACTTATTTACAATAATCACACGTTCTAATGTAATAACAATAACATATTGTTCAATTAATATCAGGACATGACATGGTGACATATCAGGACATCGTTTATATAACTATTTCTCTGGAGAGGTGGCTGTCCCAAAAACACGACTCCTAAACATTATATGTTTATAAAATAAAGCGATTTAATGATTTTGTGAATTTCTGTAACACTATATTATTTTTATTATTTGAATAAAATATCTTGAGTTGTTTGATTATTATGTTGAAATACATGTATTAATCTAATTAGTGACACAACAAGCAAACCATTTAATTGATTTTACTGAGTTACAGTTCATATGAAGAAATCAGTCATTTTAATTCATTAGGCTCTATGGATTTCAAATCAAATCAAACTTTATTTGTCACATGCGCCAAGTACAACAGGTGTAGGTAGTCCTTACAGTGAAATGCTGAATACAACAGGTGTAGTAGACCTTACAGTGAAATGCTGAATACAACAGGTGTAGTAGACCTCACAGTGAAATGCTGAATACAACAGGTGTAGTAGACCTGACAGTGAAATGCTGAATACAACAGGTGTAGTAGACCTCACAGTGAAATGCTGAATACAACAGGTGTAGTAGACCTTACAGTGAAATGCTGAATACAACAGGTGTAGTAGACCTGACAGTGAAATGCTGAATACAACAGGTGTAGGTAGACCTCACAGTGAAATGCTGAATACAACAGGTGTAGTAGACCTCACAGTGAAATGCTGAATACAACAGGTGTAGTAGACCTTACAGTGAAATGCTGAATACAACAGGTGTAGTAGACCTCACAGTGAAATGCTGAATACAACAGGTGTAGTAGACCTTACAGTGAAATGCTGAATATAACAGGTGTAGTAGACCTTACAGTGAAATGCTGAATACAACAGGTGTAGTAGACCTCACAGTGAAATGCTGAATACAACAGGTGTAGTAGACCTCACAGTGAAATGATGAGTACAGCAGGTGTAGTAGACCTCACAGTGAAATGATGAGTACAGCAGGTGTAGTAGACCTCACAGTGAAATGCTGAATACAACAGGTGTAGTAGACCTTACAGTGAAATGCTGAATACAACAGGTGTAGTAGACCTCACAGTGAAATGATGAGTACAGCAGGTGTAGGTAGACCTCACAGTGAAATGATGAGTACAGCAGGTGTAGTAGACCTCACAGTGAAATGCTGAATACAACAGGTGTAGTAGACCAGGTGTAGTAGACAGTGAAATGCTGAATACAACAGGTGTAGTAGACCTCACAGTGAAATGCTGAATACAACAGGTGTAGTAGACCTCACAGTGAAATGATGAGTACAGCAGGTGTAGTAGACCTCACAGTGAAATGCTGAATACAACAGGTGTAGTAGACCTCACAGTGAAATGATGAGTACAGCAGGTGTAGTAGACCTTACAGTGAAATGCTGAATACAACAGGTGTAGTAGACCTTACAGTGAAATGCTGAATAAAACAGGTGTAGTAGACCTCACACTGAAATGCTGAATACAACAGGTGTAGTCGACCTCACAGTGAAATGTTGAATACAACAGGTGTAGTAGACCTCACAGTGAAATGCTGAATACAACAGGTGTAGGAGACCTCACAGTGAAATGCTGAATACAACAGGTGTAGTAGACCTCACAGTGAAATGCTGAATACAACTGGTGTAGTAGACCTTACAGTGAAATGCTGAATACAACAGGTGTAGGAGACCTCACAGTGAAATGCTGAATACAACAGGTGTAGTAGACCTCACAGTGAAATGCTGAATACAACAGGTGTAGTAGACCTCACAGTGAAATGCTGAATACAACAGGTGTAGTAGACCTCACAGTGAAATGCTGAATACAACAGGTGTAGTAGACCTTACAGTGAAATGCTGAATACAACAGGTGTAGTAGACCTCACAGTGAAATGCTGAATACAACAGGTGTAGTTGACCTCACAGTGAAATGCTGAATACAACAGGTGTAGTAGACCTCACAGTGAAATGATGAGTACAGCAGGTGTAGTAGACCTCACAGTGAAATGCTGAATACAACAGGTGTAGTAGACCTCACAGTGAAATGATGAGTACAGCAGGTGTAGGTAGACCTCACAGTGAAATGATGAGTACAGCAGGTGTAGTAGACCTTACAGTGAAATGCTGAATACAACAGGTGTAGTAGACCTCACAGTGAAATGCTGAATACAACAGGTGTAGTTGACCTCACAGTGAAATGCTGAATACAACAGGTGTAGTAGACCTCACAGTGAAATGATGAGTACAGCAGGTGTAGTAGACCTCACAGTGAAATGCTGAATACAACAGGTGTAGTAGACCTCACAGTGAAATGATGAGTACAGCAGGTGTAGGTAGACCTCACAGTGAAATGATGAGTACAGCAGGTGTAGTAGACCTTACAGTGAAATGCTGAATACAACAGGTGTAGTAGACCTTACAGTGAAATGCTGAATAAAACAGGTGTAGTAGACCTCACACTGAAATGCTGAATACAACAGGTGTAGTCGACCTCACAGTGAAATGTTGAATACAACAGGTGTAGTAGACCTCACAGTGAAATGCTGAATACAACAGGTGTAGGAGACCTCACAGTGAAATGCTGAATACAACAGGTGTAGTAGACCTCACAGTGAAATGCTGAATACAACAGGTGTAGTAGACCTACAGTGAAATGCTGAATACAACAGGTGTAGTAGACCTCACAGTGAAATGCTGAATACAACAGGTGTAGTAGACCTCACAGTGAAATGCTGAATACAACAGGTGTAGTAGACCTCACAGTGAAATGCTGAATACAACAGGTGTAGTAGACCTCACAGTGAAATGCTGAATACAACAGGTGTAGTAGACCTTACAGTGAAATGCTGAATACAACAGGTGTAGTAGACCTCACAGTGAAATGCTGAATACAACAGGTGTAGTTGACCTCACAGTGAAATGCTGAATACAACAGGTGTAGTAGACCTCACAGTGAAATGCCGAATACAACAGGTGTAGTAGACCTCACAGTGAAATGCTGAATACAACAGGTGTAGTAGACCTCACAGTGAAATGCTGAATACAACAGGTGTAGTAGACCTCACAGTGAAATGCCGAATACAACAGGTGTAGTAGACCTCACAGTGAAATGCTGAATACAACAGGTGTAGTAGACCTCACAGTGAAATGCTGAATTACAACAGGTGTAGTAGACCTCACAGTGAAATGCTGAATACAACAGGTGTAGTAGACCTCACAGTGAAATGCTGAATTACAACAGGTGTAGTAGACCTCACAGTGAAATGCTGAATTACAACAGGTGTAGTAGACCTCACAGTGAAATGCTGAATACAACAGGTGTAGTAGACCTCACAGTGAAATGCTGAATACAACAGGTGTAGTAGACCTCACAGTGAAATGCTGAATACAACAGGTGTAGTAGACCTCACAGTGAAATGCTGAATACAACAGGTGTAGTAGACCTCACAGTGAAATGCTGAATACAACAGGTGTAGTAGACCTCACAGTGAAATGCTGAATACAACAGGTGTAGTAGACCTCACAGTGAAATGCTGAATACAACAGGTGTAGTAGACCTCACAGTGAAATGCTGAATACAACAGGTGTAGTAGACCTCACAGTGAAATGCTGAATACAACAGGTGTAGTAGACCTCACAGTGAAATGCTGAATACAACAGGTGTAGTAGACCTCACAGTGAAATGCTGAATACAACAGGTGTAGTAGACCTCACAGTGAAATGCTGAATACAACAGGTGTAGTAGACCTCACAGTGAAATGCTGAGTACAACAGGTGTAGTAGACCTTACAGTGAAATGATGAATACAACAGGTGTAGTAGACCTTACAGTGAAATGCTGAATACAACAGGTGTAGTCGACCTCACAGTGAAATGATGAGTACAACAGGTGTAGTAGACCTTACAGTGAAATGCTGAATACAACAGGTGTAGTAGACCTCACAGTGAAATGCTGAATACAACAGGTGTAGTAGACCTTACAGTGAAATGCTGAATACAACAGGTGTAGTAGACCTCACAGTGAAATGCTGAATACAACAGGTGTAGTAGACCTCACAGTGAAATGCTGAATACAACAGGTGTAGTAGACCTCACAGTGAAATGATGAGTACAACAGGTGTAGGTAGACCTTACAGTGAAATGCTGAATACAACAGGTGTAGTAGACCTCACAGTGAAATGATGAGTACAACAGGTGTAGGTAGACCTTACAGTGAAATGCTGTACAACAGGTGTAGTAGACCAAGAAATGCTATACAACAGGTGGTACCAGTGAAATGCTGAATACCAAGGTGTAGTAGATACAGTGAAATGGAATACAACAGGTGTAGTAGACCAAGGCTATATACAGGGGGTAGACCTTACAGTGAAATGGTACCAAGTAGACCTTTAGTGAAATGCTGAATACAACAGGTGTAGTACCACAGGCTATATACAGGGTAGTAGACCCGGTGAAATGCTGAATACAACAGGTGTAGTAGACCTCAGGTGAAATGCTGAATACAACAGGGTAGACCAAGGCTATACAGGGGGTACCGGTACCCAAGGCAGGTGTAGTCGACCTACAGTGAAATGCTGTACAACGGTACCAAGGCTATATACAGGTGGGTAGACCTTACAGTGAAATGCTGAATACCAAGGTTTACCTACAGTGAAATGCTGAATACAACAGGTGTAGTAGACCAAGGCTATATACAGGGGGTACCAGTGGAATGCTGAATACAACAGGTGGTAGACCGGTACCAAGGCTATATACAGGGGGTAGGTACCAAGTGAAAATGATGATACAAGGGGGTACACAGTGAAATGATGGTACCAAGGCTTTATACAGTGAAATGGGTACAACAGGTGTAGTACCACAGTGAAATATATACAGGGGTAGACCTTACAGTGAAATACCAACAGGCTTTATACAGGGATGTACAACAGGTGTAGTAGACCAAGGCTTTACAACAGGGGGTACCGGTACCACAGGCTAGTAGACCTACAGTGGGGTACAACGGTGGTAGACCACAGGCTGAATACAACAGGGTAGTACCAGTGAAATGCTGAATACACAGGTGTAGTATACCAGTGAAATGCTGAATACAGGTGGTAGACCTCCAGTGAAATGCTGAATACCAGGTATATACAGGAAATGGTACAACGGTAGACCCACAGGCTATGAATACAACAGGGGGTACCTGTACCAAGGCTTTATACAGGGGGTACCAGTGAAATGCTGGTACCAACAGGTGTATAGATACAGTGAAATGGGTACCAGGTGTAGTAGACCAAGGCTATATACACAGGTGGTAGACACGGTACAACAGGTGTAGTAGATACAGTGGGGTACCTGTACCACAGTGCTTTATACAGGGGTAGACCCAGGTACCAAGGCTATAGACCTCACAGTGGGGTACAACAGGTGTAGTAGACCACAGTGGCTATACAACAGGGGTAGACACAGTGAAATGCTGTACCAAGGCTATATACAGTGGCTGAATACCGTAGTAGACCACAGAAATGCTGAATATACAGGGGTACCACAGTGAAATGGAATACAACAGGCTATAGATACAGGGGTACAACGGTACCAAGGAAATGCTGAATACAACAGGGGGTACAGTGAAATGCTGAATACCAAGGCTTTATACAGGGGGTACCGGTACCACAGTGAAATGCTATATACAGGGGTAGACCGGTACCAAGGCTATATACAGGGGTAGACTGTGGCAGACTCACAGTGAAATGCTGAATACAACAGGTGTAGTAGACCCACAGTGAAATGCTATACAACAGGGTAGTAGACCGGTACCAGTGAAAGGCTATACAACAGGGGGTAGACCTTCACAGTGAAAGGCTGATATACAACAGGTGTAGTAGACCTCACAGTGAAATGCTATACAACAGGTGTAGTAGGGGTACAGTGAAATGCTGAATACAACCAAGGCTATATACAGTGAAATGCTGAATACCAGGGTAGTAGACCAAGTGAAATGCTGAATACAACAGGGGTAGTCACAGTGAAACTGGTACAAAGGTTTATACAGTGGGGTACAACAGGTGGTAGACTCAAGGCTATACAACAGGTGTAGTAGACCAAGTGAAATGCTGAATACAGGGGTGTAGTACCAAGGCTTTACAACAGGTGGTAGACCTCACAGTGAAATGTGAATACAACAGGTGTTTAGATACAGGGGGAAATGACCGGTACCAAGGCTAGATACAGGGCTGAATACAACGGTACTCACAGTGAAATGATATACAACAGGGGGTACAGTGAAATGCTGAATACAACAGGCTATAGACCTCACAGTGAAATGGGTACCAGGTACCAAGACCTACAGTGAAATGCTGAATACAACAGTGTAGTAGACAGTGAAATACCAAGGCTATGAAATGAATACAACAGGGGTAGACCGGTACCAAGGCTATATACAGGGGTACAGTGAAATGCTGGTACCAAGGCTTTATACAGGGGGTACCTAAATACCAAGGCTTTATACAGGGGGTACCGGTACCAAGGCTATATACAGGGGGTACCGGTACCAAGGCTATATACAGGGGGTACCGGTACCAAGGCTATATACAGGGGGTACCGGTACCAAGGCTATATACAGGGGGTACCGGTACCAAGGCTATATACAGGGGGTACCGGTACCAAGGCTATATACAGGGGGTACCGGTACCAAGGCTATATACAGGGGGTACCGGTACCAAGGCTTTATACAGGGGGTACCGGTACCAAGGCTTTATACAGGGGGTACCGGTACCAAGGCTTTATACAGGGGGTACCGGTACCAAGGCTATATACAGGGGGTACCGGTACCAAGGCTTTATACAGGGGGTACCGGTACCAAGGCTTTATACAGGGGGTACCGGTACCAAGGCTTTATACAGGGGGTACCGGTACCAAGGCTATATACAGGGGGAACAGGTGCCGAGTCAATGTGCAGGGGTACAGTTTAGTCAAGGTAACGTGTGTAGGTAGAGGTACAGGTTAGTCAAGGTAACATGTGTAGGTAGAGGTACAGGTTAGTCAAGGTAACGTGTGTAGGTAAAGGTAAAGGTTAGTCAAGGTAACGTGTGTAGGTAGAGGTACAGGTTAGTCAAGGTAACGTATGTAGGTAGAGGTACAGGTTAGTCAAGGTAACGTATGTAGGTAGAGGTACAGGTTAGTCAAGGTAACGTATGTAGGTAGAGGTACAGGTTAGTCAAGGTAACGTGTGTAGGTAGGGGTACAGGTTAGTCAAGGTAACGTGTGTAGGTAGAGGTACAGGTTAGTCAAGGTAACGTGTGTAGGTAGGGGTACAGGTTAGTCAAGGTAACGTGTGTAGGTAGAGGTACAGGTTAGTCAAGGTAACGTGCGTAGGTAGAGGTACAGGTTAGTCAAGGTAACGTGTGTAGGTAGAGGTACAGGTTAGTCAAGGTAACGTATGTAGGTAGAGGTACAGGTTAGTCAAGGTAACGTGTGTAGGTAGAGGTACAGGTTAGTCAAGGTAACGTGTGTAGGTAGAGGTACAGGTTAGTCAAGGTAACGTGTGTAGGTAGAGGTACAGGTTAGTCAAGGTAACGTGTGTAGGTAGAGGTACAGGTTAGTCAAGGTAACGTGTGTAGGTAGAGGTACAGGTTAGTCAAGGTAACGTGTGTAGGTAGAGGTACAGGTTAGTCAAGGTAACGTGTGTAGGTAGAGGTACAGGTTAGTCAAGGTAACGTATGTAGGTAGAGGTACAGGTTAGTCAAGGTAACGTGTGTAGGTAGAGGTACAGGTTAGTCAAGGTAACGTGTGTAGGTAGAGGTACAGGTTAGTCAAGGTAACGTATGTAGGTAGAGGTACAGGTTAGTCAAGGTAACGTGTGTAGGTAGAGGTACAGGTTAGTCAAGGTAACGTGTGTAGGTAGAGGTACAGGTTAGTCAAGGTAACGTGTGTAGGTAGAGGTACAGGTTAGTCAAGGTAACGTGTGTAGGTAGAGGTACAGGTTAGTCAAGGTAACGTGTGTAGGTAGAGGTACAGGTTAGTCAAGGTAACGTGTGTAGGTAGAGGTACAGGTTAGTCAAGGTAACGTATGTAGGTAGAGGTACAGGTTAGTCAAGGTAACGTGTGTAGGTAGAGGTACAGGTTAGTCAAGGTAACGTGTGTAGGTAGAGGTACAGGTTAGTCAAGGTAACGTGTGTAGGTAGAGGTACAGGTTAGTCAAGGTAACGTGTGTAGGTAGAGGTACAGGTTAGTCAAGGTAACATGTGTAGGTAGAGGTACAGGTTAGTCAAGGTAACGTGTGTAGGTAGAGGTACAGGTTAGTCAAGGTAACGTATGTAGGTAGAGGTACAGGTTAGTCAAGGTAACGTGTGTAGGTAGAGGTACAGGTTAGTCAAGGTAACGTGTGTAGGTAGAGGTACAGGTTAGTCAAGGTAACGTGTGTAGGTAGAGGTACAGGTTAGTCAAGGTAACGTGTGTAGGTAGGGGTACAGTAACTATGCACAGATAAGAAACATTGTCAAAGCGTAAGGGGGGCCATTTGATTAATTGTTCAGCAGTCTTATGGTTTGGGGGTAGAACCTGGAGCCTCTTGGTCCTAGACTTGGCGCTCCGGTACCGCTTGCCATGCGGTAGCAGAGAGAATAGTCTATGACTTGGGTGAATGGAGAATTTTTTTTGGGGGGGGTGCCTTTCTCTTCACTAGTCAGTAATAACTTCTTTTTTTAATGAGCCTCGGGATCATGTTACGGTATTTCTGTGCATTCATATATATATATATATTTTAATTTAACCTTTATTTAACCAGGAAAAGCACACTGAGACCCAGAGTCTCTTTTTCAGGGAGACCTGACCAAGAAGGCATCAACAATCAATGCATTACAGAATTAAAACAGCAATACAATACAACATGATACAGCATTTTTTTTTAAAGCATTTTACACTCCTCTGTGACAGAGTCTCCCATCAATAGATAAAGTGCAATTGTGTTTATTGTCCGTAGATTGTTCCTGCCCATACCATAACCATCGCCACCATGGGGCACTCTGTTCACAACGTTGTCATCAGCAAACCGCTAGCTCACACAGCGTCACACATACATGCAGTTGTGAGGCCGGTTGGACGTACTGTCAAATTCTCTAAAACAACGTTGGAGGCGGCTTAAGGTAGAGAAATTCACATTAAATTATTTGGCAACAGCCCTGGTTGACATTCCTGCAGTCAGCATGCCAATTTGCACGTTCCCTTTGAAACTTGAGACATCTGTGGCATTGTGTTGAGTGACAAAAATTTTACATTTTAGAGTGGACTTTTATTGTCCCCAGCACAAGGTGCACCTGTGTAATGATCATGCTGTTTAATCAGTTTCTTGATATGATTCCACCTGTCAGGTGGAAGGATTATCTTGGCAAAGGAAAAATGCTCACTAACAGGGATGTAAACACAAAATAAGCATCATGGACACATGGCAACTAGTCTCTCCATCATGGCCACATGGCAACTAGTCTCTCCATCATGGCCACATGGTGGCATGGTCTCATCTCCACTAGTCCCTCCATCATGGACACATGGCAACTAGTCTCTCCATCATGGTGACTAGTCTCTCCATCATGGCCACATGGCAACTAGTCTCTCCATCATGGACACATGGCAGTCTCTCCATCGAGTCTCTCCATCATGGTGACTAGTCTCTCCATCATGGCCACATGGCAACTAGTCTCTCCATCATGGCCACATGGAGACTAGTCTCTCCATCATGGCAACTAGTCTCTCCATCATGGTGACTAGTCTCTCCATCATGGCCACATGGTGACTAGTCTCTCCATCATGGTGACTAGTCTCTCCATCATGGTGACTAGTCTCTCCATCATGGACACATGGTGACTAGTCTCTCCATCATGGTGACTAGTCTCTCCATCATGGTGAATAGTCTCTCCATCATGGCCACATGGTGACTAGTCTCTCCATCATGGTGACTAGTCTCTCCATCATGGTGAATAGTCTCTCCATCATGGCCTGATGGTGACTAGTCATCATGGTCCATCATGGTGAATAGTCTCTCCATCATGGCCACATGGTGACTAGTCTCTCCATCATGGTGACTAGTCTCTCCATCATGGTGACTAGTCTCTCCATCATGGTGACTCATCTCTCCATCATGGACACATGGTGACTAGTCTCTCCATCATGGTGACTAGTCTCTCCATCATGGTGACTCGTCTCTCCATCATGGCCACATGATGACTAGTCTCTCCATCATGGTGACTAGTCTCTCCATCATGGCCACATGATGACTAGTCTCTCCATCATGGTGACTAGTCTCTCCATCATGGTGACTAGTCTCTCCATCATGGACACATGGTGACTAGTCTCTCCATCAAGGACACATGGTGACTAGTCTCTCCATCATGGCCACATGATGACTAGTCTCTCCATCATGGCCACATGGTGACTAGTCTCTCCATCATGGACACATGGTGACTAGTCTCTCCATCATGGTGACTAGTCTCTCCATCATGGCCACATGGTGACTAGTCTCTCCATCATGGCCACATGGTGACTCGTCTCTCCATCATGGTGACTAGTCTCTCCATCATGGTGAATAGTCTCTCCATCATGGTGACTAGTCTCTCCATCATGGTGACTAGTCTCTCCATCATGGTGACTAGTCTCTCCATCATGGTGACATGGACACATGGTGACTCTCCCATCATGGTGATCTCTCCATCATGGTGACTAGTCTCTCCATCATGGTGACTAGTCTCTCCATCATGGTGACTAGTCTCTCCATCATGGTGACTAGTCTCTCCATCATGGTGACTCGTCTCTCCATCATGGTGACTAGTCTCTCCATCATGGTGACTAGTCTCTCCATCATGGTGACTCGTCTCTCCATCATGGTGACTAGTCTCTCCATCATGGTAACTAGTCTCTCCATCATGGTGACTAGTCTCTCCATCATGGTGACTAGTCTCTCCATCATCATGGTGACTAGTCTCTCCATCATGGCCACATGGTGACTAGTCTCTCCATCATGGTGACTATCCATCATGGTGACTAGTCTCTCCATCATGGCCACATGGTGACTAGTCTCTCCATCATGGACACATGGTGACTAGTCTCTCCATCCATCAGGACACATGGTGACTAGTCTCTCCATCATGGTGACTAGTCTCTCCATCATGGACACATGGTGACTAGTCTCTCCATCATGGCCACATGGTGACTAGTCTCTCCATCATGGTGACTAGTCTCTCCATCATGGACACATGGTGACTAGACTCCATCCATCATGGTGACTAGTCTCTCCCATCATGGTGACTAGTCTCTCCATCATGGCCACATGGTGTCTCTCCATCACTAGTCTCTCCATCATGGACACATGGTGACTAGTCTCTCCATCATGGAGTCTCTCCACATGGTGACTCAGTCTCTCCATCATGGCCACATGGTGTGTCTCTCCATCTAGTCCATCATCCATCATGGCCACATGGTGACTAGTCTCTCCATCATGGTGATCTGGCCACATGGTGACTAGTCTCCATCATGGACACATGGTGACTAGTCTCTCCATCATGGTGACTAGTCTCTCCATCATGGACACATGGTGACTAGTCTCTCCATCATGGCCACATGGTGACTAGTCTCTCCATCATGGTGACTAGTGACTCTCCATCATGGACACATGGTGACTAGTCTCTCCATCATGGTGACAGTCTCTCCACATGGTGACTAGTCTCTCCATCATGGCCACATGGTGACTAGTCTCTCCATCATGGCCACATGGTGACTAGTCTCTCCATCATGGCCATATGGTGACTAGACTCTCCATGGTCAGTCTCTCCATCATGGACACATGGTGGCCACATGGTGACTAGTCTCTCCATCATGGTGACTAGTCTCTCCATCATGGTGACTAGTCTCCTCCATCATGGTGACTAGTCTCTCCATCATGGCCACATGATGACTAGTCTCTCCATCATGGTGACTAGTCTCTCCATCATGGCCACATGGTGACTAGTCTCTCCATCATGGTGACTAGTCTCTCCATCATGGCCACATGGTGTAGTCTCTCCACTAGATGGTGATATCCATCATGGTGACTAGTCTCTCCATCATGGTGACTAGTCTCTCCATCATGGACACATGGTGACTAGTCTCTCCATCAAGGACACATGGTGACTAGTCTCTCCATCATGGTGACTAGTCTCTCCATCATGGACACATGACACATGGTGACTAGTCTCTCCATCATGGCCACATGGTGACTAGTCTCTCCATCATGGCCACATGGTGACTAGTCTCTCCATCATGGTGACTAGTCTCTCCATCATGGACACATGGTCTCTCCATCATAGACTCTCCATCATGGTGACTAGTCTCTCCATCATGGTGACTAGTCTCTCCATCATGACTAGCCACATGGTGACTAGTCTCTCCATCATGGTGACTAGTCTCTCCATCATGGACACATGGTGACTAGTCTCTCCATCATGGACACTGAGTCTCTCCATCATGGCCACATGGTGACTAGTCCATCATCCATCATGGTGACTAGTCTCTCCATCATGGTGACTAGTCTCTCCATCATGGACACATGGTGACTAGTCTCTCCATCATGGTGACTAGTCTCCTCCATCATGGACACATGGTGACTAGTCTCCATCATGGTGACTAGTCTCTCCATCATGGCCACATGGTGACTAGTCTCTCCATCATGGTGACTAGTCTCTCCATCATCATGGTGACTAGACACATGGTGACTAGTCGCTCCATCATGGCAACATGGTGACTAGTCTCTCCATCATGGCCACATGGTGACTAGTCTCTCCATCATGGCCACATGGTGACTAGTCTCTCCATCATGGACACATGGTGACTAGTCGCTCCATCATGGCAACATGGTGACTAGTCTCTCCATCATGGCCACATGGTGACTAGTCTCTCCATCATGGCCACATGGTGACTAGTCTCTCCATCATGGCCATATGGTGACTAGACTCTCCATCAAGGCCACATGGTGACTAGTCTCTCCATCATGGTGACTAGTCTCTCCATCATGGTGACTAGTCTCTCCATCATGGTGACTCGTCTCTCCATCATGGCCACATGATGACTAGTCTCTCCATCATGGTGACTAGTCTCTCCATCATGGCCACATGATGACTAGTCTCTCCATCATGGTGACTAGTCTCTCCATCATGGTGACTCGTCTCTCCATCATGGACACATGGTGACTAGTCTCTCCATCAAGGACACATGGTGACTAGTCTCTCCATCATGGCCACATGATGACTAGTCTCTCCATCATGGCCACATGGTGACTAGTCTCTCCATCATGGACACATGGTGACTAGTCTCTCCATCATGGTGACTAGTCTCTCCATCATGGCCACATGGTGACTAGTCTCTCCATCATGGCCACATGGTGACTCGTCTCTCCATCATGGTGACTAGTCTCTCCATCATGGTGACTAGTCTCTCCATCATGGTGACTAGTCTCTCCATCATCGCCACATGGTGACTAGTCTCTCCATCATGGTGACTAGTCTCTCCATCATGGTGACTAGTCTCTCCATCATCGCCACATGGTGACTAGTCTCTCCATCATGGTGACTAGTCTCTCCATCATGGTGACTAGTCTCTCCATCATGGTGACTAGTCTCTCCATCATGGTGACTAGTCTCCATCATCATCTCCATCATGGTGACATAGTCTCTCCATCATGGTGACTAGTCTCTCCATCATGGTGACTAGTCTCTCCATCATGGTGACTAGTCTCTCCATCATGGTGACTAGTCTCTCCATCATGGTGACTAGTCTCTCCATCATGGTGACTAGTCTCTCCATCATGGTGACTAGTCTCTCCATCATGGTGACTAGTCTCTCCATCATGGTAACTAGTCTCTCCATCATGGCAACATGGTGACTAGTCTCTCCATCATGGTGACTAGTCTCTCCATCATGGCCACATGGTGACTAGACTCTCCATCATGGTGACTAGTCTCTCCATCATGGTGACTAGTCTCTCCATCATGGACACATGGTGACTAGTCTCTCCATCAAGGACACATGGTGACTAGTCTCTCCATCATGGTGACTAGTCTCTCCATCATGGCCACATGGTGACTAGTCTCTCCATCATGGTGACTAGTCTCTCCATCATGGTGACTAGTCTCTCCATCATCGCCACATGGTGACTAGTCTCTCCATCATGGTGACTAGTCTCTCCATCATGGTGACTAGTCTCTCCATCATGGTGACTAGTCTCTCCATCATGGTGACTAGTCTCTCCATCATCGCCACATGGTGACTAGTCTCTCCATCATGGTGACTAGTCTCTCCATCATGGTGACTAGTCTCTCCATCATGGTGACTAGTCTCTCCATCATGGTGACTCGTCTCTCCATCATGGTGACTAGTCTCTCCATCATGGTGACTAGTCTCTCCATCATGGTGACTCGTCTCTCCATCATGGTGACTAGTCTCTCCATCATGGTAACTAGTCTCTCCATCATGGCAACATGGTGACTAGTCTCTCCATCATGGTGACTAGTCTCTCCATCATGGCCACATGGTGACTAGACTCTCCATCATGGTGACTAGTCTCTCCATCATGGTGACTAGTCTCTCCATCATGGACACATGGTGACTAGTCTCTCCATCAAGGACACATGGTGACTAGTCTCTCCATCATGGTGACTAGTCTCTCCATCATGGACACATGGTGACTAGTCTCTCCATCATGGCCACATGGTGACTAGTCTCTCCATCATGGTGACTAGTCTCTCCATCATGGTGACTAGTCTCTCCATCATCGCCACATGGTGACTAGTCTCTCCATCATGGTGACTAGTCTCTCCATCATGGTGACTAGTCTCTCCATCATGGTGACTAGTCTCTCCATCATGGTGACTAGTCTCTCCATCATCGCCACATGGTGACTAGTCTCTCCATCATGGTGACTAGTCTCTCCATCATGGTGACTAGTCTCTCCATCATGGTGACTCGTCTCTCCATCATGGTGACTAGTCTCTCCATCATGGTGACTAGTCTCTCCATCATGGTGACTAGTCTCTCCATCATGGTGACTAGTCTCTCCATCATGGTGACTAGTCTCTCCATCATGGCAACATGGTGACTAGTCTCTCCATCATGGTGACTAGTCTCTCCATCATGGCCACATGGTGACTAGACTCTCCATCATGGCCACATGGTGACTAGTCTCTCCATCATGGTGACATCATGGTGTCTCTCCATCATGGCCACATGATCCATCATGGTCTCTCCATCATGGTGACTAGTCTCTCCATCATGGCCACATGATGACTAGTCTCTCCATCATGGTGACTAGTCTCTCCATCATGGTGACTCGTCTCTCCATCATGGACACATGGTGACTAGTCTCTCCATCAAGGACACATGGTGACTAGTCTCTCCATCATTGCCACATGATGACTAGTCTCTCCATCATGGCCACATGGTGACTAGTCTCTCCATCATGGACACATGGTGACTAGTCTCTCCATCATGGTGACTAGTCTCTCCATCATGGCCACATGGTGACTAGTCTCTCCATCATGGCCACATGGTGACTCGTCTCTCCATCATGGTGACTAGTCTCTCCATCATGGTGAATAGTCTCTCCATCATGGTGACTAGTCTCTCCATCATGGTGACTAGTCTCTCCATCATGGTGACTAGTCTCTCCATCATCGCCACATGGTGACTAGTCTCTCCATCATGGTGACTAGTCTCTCCATCATGGTGACTAGTCTCTCCATCATGGTGACTAGTCTCTCCATCATGGTGACTCGTCTCTCCATCATGGTGACTAGTCTCTCCATCATGGTGACTAGTCTCTCCATCATGGTGACTCGTCTCTCCATCATGGTGACTAGTCTCTCCATCATGGTAACTAGTCTCTCCATCATGGCAACATGGTGACTAGTCTCTCCATCATGGTGAATAGTCTCTCCATCATGGCCACATGGTGACTAAAATATCCATCATGGTGACTAGTCTCTCCATCATGGTGACATCCATCATGGTGACTAGTCTCTCCATCATGGACACATGGTGATGGTGACTAGTCTCTCCATCAAGGACACATGGTGACTAGTCTCTCCATCATGGTGACTAGTCTCTCCATCATGGCCACATGGTGACTAGTCTCTCCATCATGGCCACATGGTGACTAGTCTCTCCATCATGGTGACTAGTCTCTCCATCATGGACACATGGTGACTAGTCTCTCCATCATGGTGACTAGTCTCTCCATCATGGACACATGGTGACTAGTCTCTCCATCATGGCCACATGGTGACTAGTCTCTCCATCATGGTGACTAGTCTCTCCATCATGGACACATGGTGACTAGTCTCTCCATCATGGCAACATGGTGACTAGTCTCTCCATCATGGCCACATGGTGACTAGTCTCTCCATCATGGCCACATGGTGACTAGTCTCTCCATCATGGCCATATGGTGACTAGACTCTCCATCAAGGCCACATGGTGACTAGTCTCTCCATCATGGTGACTAGTCTCTCCATCATGGTGACTAGTCTCTCCATCATGGTGACTCGTCTCTCCATCATGGCCACATGATGACTAGTCTCTCCATCATGGTGACTAGTCTCTCCATCATGGCCACATGATGACTAGTCTCTCCATCATGGTGACTAGTCTCTCCATCATGGCCACATGGTGACTAGAATATCCATCATGGTGACTAGTCTCTCCATCATGGTGACTAGTCTCTCCATCATGGACACATGGTGACTAGTCTCTCCATCAAGGACACATGGTGACTAGTCTCTCCATCATGGTGACTAGTCTCTCCATCATGGTGACTCGTCTCTCCATCATGGTGACTAGTCTCTCCATCATGGTAACTAGTCTCTCCACTGGCCACATGGTGTCTCTCCATCATGGTAACTAGTCTCTCCATCATGGCAACATGGTGACTAGTCTCTCCCATCATGGTGACTAGTCTCTCCATCATGGTGACTAGCCATCATGGTGACTAGTCTCTCCATCATGGTGACTAGTCTCTCCATCATGGTGACTAGTCTCTCCATCATGGACACATGGTGACTAGTCTCTCCATCAAGGACACATGGTGACTAGTCTCTCCATCATGGTGACTAGTCTCTCCATCATGGACACATGGTGACTAGTCTCTCCATCATGGCCACATGGTGACTAGTCTCTCCATCATGGTGACTAGTCTCTCCATCATGGTCCACATGGTAGTCTCTCCATCATCGCCACATGGTGACTAGTCTCTCCATCATGGTGACTAGTCACTCCATCATGGTGACTAGTCTCTCCATCATGGTGACTAGTCTCTCCATCATGGTGACTAGTCTCTCCATCATCTAGCCACATGGTGACTAGTCTCTCCATCATGGTGACTAGTCTCTCCATCATGGTGACTAGTCTCTCCATCATGGTGACTCCATCATGGTGACTAGTCTCTCCATCATGGTGACTAGTCTCTCCATCATGGCCACATGGTGACTAGTCTCTCCATCATGGTGACTAGTCTCTCCATCATGGTGACTAGTCTCTCCATCATCGTGACTAGTCTCCCACATGGTGACTAGTCTCTCCATCATGGTGACTAGTCTCTCCATCATGGTGACTAGTCTCTCCATCATGGTGACTAGTCTCTCCATCATGGTGACTAGTCTCTCCATCATCGCCACATGGTGACTAGTCTCTCCATCATGGTGACTAGTCTCTCCATCATGGTGACTAGTCTCTCCATCATGGTGACTAGTCTCTCCATCATGGTGACTCGTCTCTCCATCATGGTGACTAGTCTCTCCATCATGGTGACTAGTCTCTCCATCATGGTGACTCGTCTCTCCATCATGGTGACTAGTCTCTCCATCATGGTAACTAGTCTCTCCATCATGGCAACATGGTGACTAGTCTCTCCATCATGGTGACTAGTCTCTCCATCATGACTAGTCTCTCCATCACCATCATGGTGACTAGACTCTCCATCATGGTGACTAGTCTCTCCATCATGGTGACTAGTCTCTCCATCATGGACACATGGTGACTAGTCTCTCCATCATGGCCACATGGTGACTAGTCTCTCCATCATGGTGACTAGTCTCTCCATCATGGACACATGGTGACTAGACTCTCCATCATGGTGACTAGTCTCTCCATCATGGTGACTAGTCTCTCCATCATGGCCACATGGTGACTAGTCTCTCCATCATGGTGACTAGTCTCTCCATCATGGACACATGGTGACTAGTCTCTCCATCATGGCCACATGGTGACTAGTCTCTCCATCATGGCCACATGGTGACTAGTCTCTCCATCATGGTGACTAGTCTCTCCATCATAGACACATGGTGACTAGTCTCTCCATCATGGTGACTAGTCTCTCCATCATGGACACATGGTGACTAGTCTCTCCATCATGGCCACATGGTGACTAGTCTCTCCATCATGGTGACTAGTCTCTCCATCATGGACACATGGTGACTAGTCTCTCCATCATGGCAACATGGTGACTAGTCTCTCCATCATGGCCACATGGTGACTAGTCTCTCCATCATGGCCACATGGTGACTAGTCTCTCCATCATGGCCACATGGTGACTAGACTCTCCATCAAGGCCACATGGTGACTAGTCTCTCCATCATGGTGACTAGTCTCTCCATCAGGTACCTGAAATTAATCTATTTGCTCTCAAGCTTAGCCTTTTGTTAACAACACTGTCATTTCAGATTTTCAAAATATGCTTTGAACCATAGCTAAACAAGCATTTGTGTAACAGTATTGGTAGCCTAGCATAGGATTATGCCTCTATTTCAGCATGCAACATTTTCCACAAAAACCAGAAAAGAATTCAAATAAAATAATTTACCTTTGAAGAACTTCAGATGTTTTCAATGAGGAGACTCTGTTAGATAGCAAATGTTCCGTTTTTACAAAAAATATTATTTGTGTCGACTAATCGCTCCGTTTTGTTCATCACGTTTGGGTAAGGAAAAAAAATATATATATATTAAGTCATTAAAACGCGAACTTTTTTCCAAATTAACTCCATAATATGGACAGAAACATGGCAAACCGATGTTTAGAATCAATCCTCAAGGTTTTTTTCACATATCTATCGACGATAAAATCCTTCGTGGCAGTTGACTTTCTCTTCTGAAGAAATGGAACGCACATGGACCTACAGATTACGCAATAATTTCGACACAGGACACCGGGCGGGACACCGGGTAAATGTAGTCTCTTATGGTCAATCTTCCAATGATATGCCTACAAACACATCACAATGCTGCAGACACCTTGGGGAATAGACAGAAAGCGCAGGCTCATTCCTGGTGCATTCACAGCCATATAAGGAGACATTGGAACACAGCGCCTTCAGAATCTGGGGCATTTCCTGTATGAAACTTCATCTTGGTTTCGCCTGTAGCATTAGTTCTGGGGCACTCACAGATAATATCTTTGCAGTTTTGGAAACGTCAGAGTTTTGTCTTTCCACGGCTGTCAATTCCATGCATAGTCGAGCATCTTTTCGTGACAAAATATCTTGTTTAAAACGGGAACATTTTTTATCCAAAAATTGAAAGAGCGCCCCCTATCTCGAAGAGGTTAATTAACTGGTCTAGGAACAGTGGGTTAACTGGTCTAGGAACAGTGGGTTAACTGCCTTGCAACTTTTCGGTTACTAGTCCAATGCTCTAACCACGTGTCTACCTTGCCACCACATCTGCGAAGTTGAATGTTCCGTGCTCTACAGACTGAGGACCACCATGTGGATAGTGGACAAGTGCACACTTCAGGAAAAAGTTTACACTATTGAGATGCATAGCCGGCAGGGTCACGGCTAGAAGAGATGCAGCCAATGTCAAAGTGATGCCAAAGGTTGCATATTCCAATAGTGTCTGGTGATCGTTTTTGCATCTTAACTAGCCCTAACCCTTTTCAAAACCATAACCTATTTCTCCTAACCTG
Source organism: Oncorhynchus nerka (assembly GCF_034236695.1). Classification (NCBI taxonomy): domain Eukaryota; kingdom Metazoa; phylum Chordata; class Actinopteri; order Salmoniformes; family Salmonidae; genus Oncorhynchus; species Oncorhynchus nerka. The sequence goes on along the minus strand of NC_088422.1, from coordinate 3,649,074 downwards.
CTACCTAAGTCGGTCCTGGAAACTAATTATTGTGTGGCTCGTTGACGGCTCGTTAAGCAATTACGGTCACAGTCAATGATATGCTAATGAGTAACACATAAAACATATGTAAAAGTAACTCTCAATGAAGGTGAGGTCAAACCCTGGTGCTGGTGAAGTGAGGTCAAACCCTGGTGCTGGTGGAGTGAGGTCAAACCCTGGTGCTGGTGGAGTGAGGTCAAACCCTGGGGCTGGTGGAGTGAGGTCAAACCCTGGGCTGGTGGAGTGAGGTCAAACCCTGGTGCTGGTGGAGTGAGGTCAAATCAAACCCTAGGGCTGGTGGGGTGAGGTCAAACCCTGGGGCTGGTGGAGTGAGGTCAAACCCTGGGGCTGGTGTCGAGAGGTGAAACCCTGGGGCTGGTGGAGTGAGGTCAAACCATGGTGCTGGTGGAGTGAGGTCAAACCCTAGGGCTGGTGGAGTGAGGTCAAACCCTGGTGCTGGTGGAGTGAGGTCAAACCCTAGGGCTGGTGGAGTAAGGTCAAACCCTGGGCTGGTGGAGTGAGGTCAAACCCTGGTGCTGGTGGAGTGAGGTCAAATCAAACCCTGGTGCTGGTGGAGTGAGGTCAAACCCTGGGGCTGGTGGAGTGAGGTCAAACCCTGGGGCTGGTGTCAAGAGGTCAAACCCTGGGGCTGGTGGAGTGAGGTTAGCAAAGGACATCTGCTGAGGCTTCCTGTCTGTCAAGTGGCAAACGCCACGCTCCGAGCACCAGGCCCCGAGCCCCGAGCGGAGGGCCATCCTCTTCTCAACCTGATCACAGAGGTATTTAGCTCTAAGCCCCACTAAAAGTCATGTTTTGTTTGTTATATTTGCAGAGCAGGTGTTTTATTATCATTGGCGACTCCATTACAACCCTGAGTGGAAGGTAAACAAGACCAGCACACGCCCAGCATGCGACGGGCAGACAGCCGTGCTCGGGATTCTCCCCTCTCTCAATGGAACCATCTGGTGTTGGGATAGAAGAAACGGACCAGTTTAGTGGGTCACTGTTTGTCTACGGGCCACATAATTGTGTTGTCTGGGGAAAGCTGGCAGATAGCGGGCACGCTCGGCGGGGTCTGGTGAAGTGGTACGGTTTTATAATGTTTTCCAATGCCTTTGTCTGGGGACTGGGGGTGGGGTGGTAGTGTGTGTGTGTGTGTGTGTGGGGGGGGGGTACTGGAGCTCCCTAAGTGCCTAAGCCAACGTGGTTTGTTTTGTATTGGTCTGTTGGCAGTCTGAACTGTAGGTAGCATTAAAAATTAAATCTGTTTGCTTTATAAGGTATCTACCCAAATAAAACTTCTGTTAGTTGATAGAAGGATTTCTCTTTCTTTATTTAACCTTTTATTTAACAAGGCAATCAGTTATTAAGAACAAAATTCTTATTTACAATGACGGTCTAGGAACTAGTGGGTTAAACTGCCTTGTTCAGGGGAACTAGTGGGTTAAACTGCCTTGTTCAGGGGAACTAGTGGGTTAAACTGCCTTGTTCAGGGGAACTAGTGGGTTAAACTGCCTTGTTCAGGGGAACTAGTGGGTTAAACTGCCTTGTTCAGGGGAACTAGTGGGTTAAACTGCCTTGGGGCAGAACGACAGATCATTTTTTCTTTACCTTGGTCAGCTCGGGGATTCGATCCAGCAACCTTTCGGCTAGCTGCCGTCCCCAAGAGGGAGAGTGGAGGAGAAGTGGTCTAAAAATATATTTTCAACTTACCTGTCAATTTTGTCTGTATTTATATGTAGTGTTTAATATATATTGAACAAAAATCAAAGATTTCAAAGATTTTACTGAGTTAAAGTTCACATAAGGAAATCCAGTCAATTGAAATGAATTCATTAGGTCCTAATCTATGGATTTCACATGACTGGGAATACAGATATGCATCTGTTGATCACAGACACCTTAAATACGGGCCTCACAATGGGCCTTAAATACGGGCCTCAAAATGGGCCTTAAATACGGGCCTCAAAATGGGCCTTAAATACGGGCCTCACAATGGGCCTTAAATACGGGCCTCAAAATGGGCCTTAAATACGGGCCTCAAAATGGGCCTTAAATACGGGCCTCAAAATGGGCCTTAAATACGGGCCTCAAAATGGGCCTTAAATACGGGCCTCACAATGGGCCTCACAATGGGCCTTAAATACGGGCCTCAAAATGGGCCTTAAATACGGGCCTCACAATGGGCCTTAAATACGGGCCTCACAATGGGCCTCAGGATCTCGTCACGGTATTTCTGTGTATTCAATTTGACATCGATAAAATGCAATTGTATTCGTTGTCCGTAGCTTATGTCTGCCCATATCATAACCCCACTGTCTTTTGGCAAAGGATGAATGCTCACTAACAGAGACAGAAACACATTTGTGCACAAAATCTGAGCCAAAATAAGCTTTTTACATTTCTGGTATGTTTTATTTCAGCTGATGAAACATGGGAACAACACTTTAAATGGTGCGATTATATTTCTGTTCAGTGTGACGTGTTCTCCAATAGATATTAACTATAGTTATGTTTGTTATATAACTAATATAATGATAATGTGTGTTCTTATATGTTTTCCATGTGTTTACACACATCTCTTGACTCTGTTTTTGGTGTTTGTGATAAGGCCAGCTACGGCAATAATTATTGAAAGCAAACGTTCAACCACTACAACATAATTACTCCACTGATGCTAATTATTGTGTGGCTCGTTAACGGCTCGTTAAGCAATTACGGTCACAGTCAACGATATGCTAATGAGTAACGCATAAAACATATGTAAAAGTAACTCTCAATGAAGGTGAACAGACAACACTAAAGCAGAGCTGTCAATAGACACTGGTGATGGAGGTAGAAGAGGCCTGTGTCCCGAATGGCACACTATTCCCTATGTGGTGCATTTTGACCAGGGTTTGTAGGACTCTAGCAGTGCACTACATAAGGAATAGGGTGCTATTTGAGATGTCGACTATATATGGAATTGAGTGACTGATTGACAGGTATCTGTTAAAGTTACAAATATTACTAATGATTATCACATGGATTTAAATTATTCATATTAGTATTATAATTCATGTAATTACGTTTGTCAAAATATTACTTAAGGATTTTAGTGTTCATGTTATATTTGGACTGTGGGATCCACTGAGATGCCAGAAAGTTCTTCAAGAAGGATCCGTCCTGATCTCTGAGGCTTTATATTTGGACTGTGGGATCCACTGAGATGCCAGAAAGTTCTTCAAGAAGGATCCGTCCTGATCTCTGAGGCTTTATATTTGGACTGTGGGATCCACTGAGATGCCAGAAAGTTCTTCAAGAAGGATCCGTCCTGATCTCTGAGGCTTTATATTTGGACTGTGGGATCCACTGAGATGCCAGAAAGTTCTTCAAGAAGGATCCGTCCTGATCTCTGAGGCTTTATATTTGGACTGTGGGATCCACTGAGATGCCAGAAAGTTCTTCAAGAAGGATCCGTCCTGATCTCTGAGGCTTTATATTTGGACTGTGGGATCCACTGAGATGCCAGAAAGTTCTTCAAGAAGGATCCGTCCTGATCTCTGAGGCTTTATATTTGGACTGTGGGATCCACTGAGATGCCAGAAAGTTCTTCAAGAAGGATCCGTCCTGATCTCTGAGGCTTTATATTTGGACTGTGGGATCCACTGAGATGCCAGAAAGTTCTTCAAGAAGGATCCGTCCTGATCTCTGAGGCTTTATATTTGGACTGTGGGATCCACTGAGATGCCAGAAAGTTCTTCAAGAAGGATCCGTCCTGATCTCTGAGGCTTTATATTTGGACTGTGGGATCCACTGAGATGCCAGAAAGTTCTTCAAGAAGGATCCGTCCTGATCTCTGAGGCTTTATATTTGGACTGTGGGATCCACTGAGATGCCAGAAAGTTCTTCAAGAAGGATCCGTCCTGATCTCTGAGGCTTTATATTTGGACTGTGGGATCCACTGAGATGCCAGAAAGTTCTTCAAGAAGGATCCGTCCTGATCTCTGAGGCTTTATATTTGGACTGTGGGATCCACTGAGATGCCAGAAAGTTCTTCAAGAAGGATCCGTCCTGATCTCTGAGGCTAAATGGGATGATCATCCACTTGAAAGTGTGTCTTTGCTCCTTAAATGGCAATTAGGTATTGTGGATCTATTGTGACCTATATGATCAGGCCTCAGTGAGTTAGGGTTCGCTAATGCTAACCCCTGATCAGGCCTTAGTGAGTTAGGGTTCGCTAATGCTAACCCCTGATCAGGCCTTAGTGAGTTAGGGTTCGCTAATGCTAACCCCTGATCAGGCCTTAGTGGGTTAGGCTTAGCTGAGGACCTTGTCAGCTCGGGGATTTGAACTTGCAACTTTTCGGTTACTAGTCCAACGCTCTAACCACTAGGCTACCCTGCCACCCCTCATCAGGCCTTAGTGGGTTAGGCTTAGCTGATGCTAACCCCTGATCAGGCCTTAGTGAGTTAGGGTTCGCTAATGCTAACCCCTGATCAGGCCTTAGTGAGTTAGGGTTAGCTAATGCTAACCCCTGATCAGGCCTTAGTGAGTTAGGGTTAGCTAATGCTAACCCCTGATCAGGCCTTAGTGAGTTAGGCTTAGCTGATGCTAACCCCTGATCAGGCCTTAGTGAGTTAGGGTTCGCTAATGCTAACCCCTGATCAGGCCTTAGTGAGTTAGGGTTAGCTAATGCTAACCCCTGATCAGGCCTTAGTGAGTTAGGGTTAGCTGATGCTAACCCCTGATCGAGCCTTAGTGAGTTAGGGTTAGCTGATTTATTTATGACCCCCGATATGGCTTTAGTGGGAAGCTCCCTTTATGTTGATTGATCTCTGCAACATGCTGCAGGTTTAATACCTCAGGAAAGCTTTCTGTGCTAATCAGCCCAGGGACAGTTAAGGCTCCTGGTCAATATTTTCCATGGGTCGTGTCCCAAAAGGCACCCTATTCCCTATATAGTCCACTAGTCCAGTCATATGGACTCTGGTCAATATTAGTGCACTATACAGGGAATAGGGTGCCTTTTGGAATGCAGTCATCCACTTGAAAGTGTGTCTTTGCTCCTTAAGTGAATAAGGGGAGGCAGCTGGGTTTATGGAGCTCCCAAGCGGCATGATTAACTATTTCTTTTAATGGCAAATTATCCTCCAGTTTCTGAGAGAGAGAGAGAGAGAGAGAGAGACAGAGAGAAGTGGCTCAGTTGGTAGAGCATGGTGCTTGCAACGCTAGGGTTGTGGATAAGAGTGTTTGCTAAATTACCCCTCCCCCCCAAAAAAAGAGAGAGGAGTAGAGCAAGAGACCTTCGTAAATTGATGTGATCTCTCCTCTGAGGTTTATTCCAGATGCATTATGGCATTGTAAAATATTAATATGAGAGTGCATTTAGCTGAGGTTCGCTAGGCAGGAAAGGCGGGTGGGTATTCTCCAGTGGGTTCCATTAGGTCACCAGAGACATCAGCCCCTCTTCGCTTCTCAGCCTCTTCTCCTCTCATTCTCTCAGCCTCATAGCCTCTCCCCCTCTCCTCCTCTCCCCCTCTCAGTCTCTCCGCCTCTCAGTCTCTCCGCCTCTCAGTCTCTCCTCCTCTAAGCCTCTCAGCCTCTCCTCCTCTCAGCCTCTCCTCCTCTAAGCCTCTCAGCCTCTCCTCCTCTCAGCCTCTCCTCCTCTAAGCCGCTCCGCCTCTCAGTCTCTCCGCCTCTCCTTCTCTCCTCCTCTCAGCCTCTCCTCCTCTAAGCCTCTCCTCCTCTCAGCCTCTCCTCCTCTCCTCCTCTCCTCCTCTCCTCCTCTCCTCCTCTCAGCCTCTCCTCCTCTCCTCCTCTCCTCCTCTCCTCCTCTCAGCCTCTCCTCCTCTCCTCCTCTCCTCCTCTAAGCCTCTCCTCCTCTAATCCTCTCCTCCTCTCAGCCTCTCCTCCTCTCCTCCTCTCCTCCTCTCAGCCTCTCCTCCTCTAAGCCTCTCCTCCTCTCCTCCTCTCCTCCTCTCCTCCTCTAAGCCTCTCCTCCTCTAAGCCTTTCCTCCTCTAAGCCTCTCCTCCTCTCAGCTTCTCCTCCTCTAAGCCTCTCCTCCTCTAAGCCTCTCCTCCTCTCAGCCTCTCCTCCTCTAAGCCTCTCCTCCTCTCCTCCTCTCCTCCTCTCAGCCTCTCCTCCTCTCAGCCTCTCCTCCTCTAAGCCTTTCCTCCTCTAAGCCTCTCCTCCTCTCAGCCTCTCCTCCTCTAAGCCTCTCCTCCTCTCAGCCTCTCCTCCTCTCAGCCTCTCCTCCTCTCCTCCTCTAAGCCTCTCCTCCTCTAAGCCTCTCCTCCTCTCCTCCTCTCCTCCTCTCCTCCTCTAAGCCTCTCCTCCTCTCCTCCTCTAATCCTCTCCTCCTCTCAGCCTCTCCTCCTCTCAGCCTCTCCTCCTCTAAGCCTTTCCTCCTCTAAGCCTCTCCTCCTCTCAGCCTCTCCTCCTCTAAGCCTCTCCTCCTCTCAGCCTCTCCTCCTCTAAGCCTCTCCTCCTCTAAGCCTCTCCTCCTCTCCTCCTCTCCTCCTCTCCTCCTCTCAGCCTCTCCTCCTCTAAGCCTCTCCTCCTCTAAGCCTCTCCTCCTCTAATCCTCTCCTCCTCTCAGCCTCTCCTCCTCTCAGCCTCTCCTCCTCTAAGCCTTTCCTCCTCTAAGCCTCTCCTCCTCTCAGCCTCTCCTCCTCTCAGCCTCTCCTCCTCTCAGCATCTCCTCCTCTCAGCCTCTCCTCCTCTAAGCCTCTCCACCTCTCCTCCTCTAAGCTTCTCAGTCGGCTGATGATTTATCCTAAATGTAACATTAAGAGAGATACCCAGCTTTCCTAAAGGTTCCAGGAACCAAAGCTTCTTTTTTATTTTACTTCCCCGTCTTTTTCCTGATTTTTGTGTTTGAATAAAAAAATGTTGAGGGCATCATGTGTGGCAGCAATCGTGTTGCTAGTGGGTCTCTGGTGAAAGAAACACACACAGTTACATGCAGTGTCAAGCCCAGGCCTCAGCAGTCTGGCTGGTCTAACATAACACTGATTACAATAGACTGCATGTCATCTCCTGTTATGACATGAGACAGACTGGGCTATCCTCTGAGAGTTATACAGAAAAACAATACACACACACACACACACACGCGCACACGCACGCACACACACACACACACACACACAGAGAAATTAGAGTATGACATGCAGTCTGAGGTTGGAGCTGTGATAGGGCTGTGTTAGTGCTGTTTTAGTGCTGTTTTAGATGCTGTTAGATGCTGTTAGAGCTCTGTTAGAGCCGTGTTAGAGCTGTGTTAGAGCTCTGTTAGAGCCGTGTTAGAGCTCTGTTAGAGCCGTGTTAGAGCTGTGTTAGATGCTGTGTTAGAGCTGTGTTAGATGATGTGTTAGATGATGTGTTAGATGCTGTGTTAGATGCTGTGTTAGATGATGTGTTAGATGATGTGTTAGAGCTGTGTTAGATGCTGTAGAGCTCTGTTAGAGCCGTGTTAGAGCTCTGTTAGAGCCGTGTTAGTGCTGTGTTAGATGCTGTGTTAGAGCTCTGTTAGTGCTGTGTTAGAGCTGTGTTAGATGCTGTGTTAGAGCTGTGTTAGATGCTGTAGAGCTCTGTTAGAGCCGTGTTAGAGCTGTGTTAGAGCTCTGTTAGAGCCGTGTTAGAGCTGTGTTAGATGCTGTGTTAGAGCTGTGTTAGAGCTGTGTTAGAGCCGTGTTAGAGCTCTGTTAGAGCTGTGTTAGATGCTGTGTTAGAGCTGTGTTAGAGCTGTGTTAGAGCTGTGATAGGGCTGTGTTAGAGCTGTGTTAGAGCTGTGTTAGAGCTGTGTTAGAGCTGTGTTAGAGCCGTGTTAGAGCTCTGTTAGAGCCGTGTTAGAGCTGTGTTAGATGCTGTGTTAGATGCTGTGTTAGAGCTGTGTTGCTGTGTTAGATGAGCTGTGTTAGAGCTGTGTTAGAGCTGTGTTAGAGCTGTGATAGTGCTGTGTTAGATGATGTGTTAGATGCTGTGTTAGATGCTGTGTTAGATGCTGTGTTAGATGATGTAGGGCTGTGTTAGAGATGTGTTAGAGATGTGTTAGAGATGTGTTAGATGCTTTAGAGCTCTGTTAGAGCTGTGTTAGAGATGTGTTAGAGCTGTGTTAGATGCTGTAGAGCTCTGTTAGAGCTGTGTTAGAGCTGTGTTAGAGCTGTGTTAGAGCCGTGTTAGAGCTGTGTTAGAGCTGTGTTAGAGCTGTGTTAGTGCTGTGTTAGAGCTGTGGTAGAGCTGTGTTAGAGCTGTGGTAGAGCCGTGTTAGAGCTGTGTTAGGGCTGTGTTAGAGCCGTGTTAGAGCCGTGTTAGAGCTGTGTTAGAGCTGTGTTAGTGCTGTGTTAGAGCTGTGGTAGAGCTGTGTTAGAGCTGTGTTAGAGCTGTGTTAGAGCTGTGTTAGATGCTGTGTAGAAATGTGTTAGAGCTGTGTTAGATGTTAGGATGTGTTAGAAATATGTTAGGGCTGTGTTAGAGCTGTGTTAGAGCTGTGTTAGATGCTGTAGAAATATGTTAGGGCTGTGTTAGATGCTGTGTTGGATGTGTTAGATGCTGTAGAAATATGTTAGGGCTGTGTTAGAGCTGTGTTAGAGCTGTGTTAGAGCGGTAGAGCTGTGTTAGAGCTGTGGTAGAGCTGTGTTACAGCGGTAGAGCTGTGTTAGAGCTGTGTTAGAGCTGTGTTACAGCGGTAGAGCTGTGTTAGAGCTGTGGTAGAGCTGTGGTAGAGCTGTGTTAGAGCTGTGTTAGAGCTGTGTTAGAGCTGTGTTAGAGCTGTGTTACAGCGGTAGAGCTGTGTTAGAGCTGTGTTAGAGCTGTGGTAGAGCTGTGTTAGAGCTGTGTTAGAGCTGTGTTAGAGCTGTGTTAGAGCTGTGTTAGATGCTGTGTTAGAGCTGTGTTAGTGCTGTGTTAGAGCTGTGTTAGATGCTGTAGAGCTCTGTTAGAGCTGTGGTAGAGCTGTGTTAGATGCTGTGTTAGAGCTGTGTTAGATGCTGTGTTAGAGCTGTGTTAGATGCTGTGTTAGAGCTGTGTTACAGCGGTAGAGCTGTGTTAGAGCTGTGGTAGAGCTGTGTTAGTGCTGTGTTAGAGCTGTGTTAGAGCTGTGTTAGATGCTGTGTTAGAGCTGTGTTAGACAGCTCTGTTAGAGCTGTGTTAGAGCTGTGGTAGAGCTGTGGTAGAGCTGTGTTAGAGCTGTGGTAGAGCTGTGTTAGAGCTGTGTTAGAGCTGTGTTAGAGCTGTGTTAGATGCTGTGTTAGAGCTGTGTTAGAGCTGTGTTAGAGCTGTGTTAGAGCTGTGTTAGAGCTGTGTTAGAGCTGTGTTAGAGCTGTGTTAGAGCTGTGTTAGAGCTGTGTTAGAGCTGTGTTAGAGCTGTGTTAGAGCTGTGTTAGAGCTGTGTTAGAGCTGTGTTAGAGCTGTGTTAGAGCCGTGTTAGAGCTGTGTTGTTAGAGCTGTGTTAGGCTGTGTTAGAGCTGTGTTAGAGCTGTGTTAGGCTGTGTTAGATGCTGTAGAAATATGTTAGGGCTGTGTTAGATGCTGTAGAAATATGTTAGTCTGTGTTAGAGCTGTGTTAGAGCTGTGTTACAGCTGTGTTAGAGCTGTGTTAGAGCTGTGGTAGAGCTGTGTTACAGCGGTAGAGCTGTGTTAGAGCTGTGTTAGAGCTGTGTCACAGCTGTGTTAGAGCTGTGTTAGAGCTGTGTTAGAGCTGTGTCACAGCGGTAGAGCTGTGTCACAGCTGGTAGAGCTGTGTTAGAGCTGTGTTAGAGCTGTGTCACAGCTGTGTAGAGCTGTGTTAGAGCTGTGTTAGAGCTGTGTCATGATGTGTTAGAGCTGTGTTAGAGCTGTTAGAGCTGTGCTGTGTAGAGCTGTGTTAGAGCTGTGGTAGAGCTGTGGTAGTGCTGTGTTTGAGCTGTGTTACAGCTGTGTTAGAGCTGTGTTAGAGCTGTGTAGTGCTGTGTTTGAGCTGTGTTACAGCTGTGTTAGAGCTGTGTCACAGCGGTAGAGCTGTGTTAGAGCTGTGTTAGAGCTGTGTTACAGCGGTAGAGCTGTGTTAGAGCTGTGGTAGAGCTGTGTTAGTGCTGTGTTAGAGCTGTGGTAGAGCTGTGTTAGAGCTGTGGTAGAGCTGTGTTAGAGCTGTGGTAGAGCTGTGTTAGAGCTGTGTTAGAGCTGTGTTAGAGCTGTGTTAGAGCTGTGTTAGAGCTGTGTTAGAGCTGTGGTAGAGCTGTGTTAGAGCTGTGGTAGAGCTGTGGTAGAGCTGTGTTAGAGCTGTGGTAGAGCTGTGTTAGAGCTGTGTTAGAGCTGTGTTAGAGCTGTGTTAGAGCTGTGTTAGAGCTGTGTTAGAGCTGTGTTAGATGCTGTGTTAGAGCTGTGGTAGAGCTGTGGTAGAGCTGTGTTAGAGCTGTGTTAGAGCTGTGTTAGAGCTGTGTTAGAGCTGTGTTAGATGCTGTGTTAGGGCTGTGTTAGAGCTGTGTTAGAGCTGTGTTAGGCTGTGTTAGAGATGTGTTAGAGATGTGTTAGAGCTGTGTTAGGGCTGTGTTAGAGATGTGTTAGAGCTGTGTTAGAGCCGTGTTAGAGCTGTGTTAGAGCTGTGTTAGGGCTGTGTTAGAGCTGTGTTAGAGCTGTGTTAGGGCTGTGTTAGATGCTGTAGAAATATGTTAGGGCTGTGTTAGATGCTGTAGAAATATGTTAGGTCTGTGTTAGAGCTGTGTTAGAGCTGTGTTACAGCGGTAGAGCTGTGTTAGAGCTGTGGTAGAGCTGTGTTACAGCGGTAGAGCTGTGTTAGAGCTGTGTTAGAGCTGTGTCACAGCGGTAGAGCTGTGGTAGAGCTGTGGTAGAGCTGTGGTAGAGCTGTGTCACAGCGGTAGAGCTGTGTCACAGCGGTAGAGCTGTGTTAGAGCTGTGTTAGAGCTGTGTCACAGCGGTAGAGCTGTGTTAGAGCTGTGTTAGAGCTGTGTCACAGCGGTAGAGCTGTGTTAGAGCTGTGTCACAGCGGTAGAGCTGTGGTAGAGCTGTGGTAGAGCTGTGGTAGTGCTGTGTTTGAGCTGTGTTACAGCTGTGTTAGAGCTGTGTTAGAGCTGTGGTAGTGCTGTGTTTGAGCTGTGTTACAGCTGTGTTAGAGCTGTGTCACAGCGGTAGAGCTGTGTTAGAGCTGTGTTAGAGCTGTGTTACAGCGGTAGAGCTGTGTTAGAGCTGTGGTAGAGCTGTGTTAGTGCTGTGTTAGAGCTGTGGTAGAGCTGTGTTAGAGCTGTGGTAGAGCTGTGTTAGAGCTGTGGTAGAGCTGTGTTAGAGCTGTGTTAGAGCTGTGGTAGAGCTGTGTTAGAGCTGTGTTAGAGCTGTGGTAGAGCTGTGGTAGAGCTGTGTTAGAGCTGTGTTAGAGCTGTGGTAGAGCTGTGTTAGAGCTGTGTTAGAGCTGTGGTAAAGCTGTGGTAGAGCTGTGTTAGAGCTGTGGTAAAGCTGTGTTAGAGCTGTGTCACAGCGGTAGAGCTGTGGTAGAGATGTGTTAGAGCTGTGGTAGAGCTGTGTTAGAGCTGTGGTAGAGCTGTGTTAGAGCTGTGGTAAAGCTGTGTTAGAGCTGTGTTAGAGCTGTGGTAGAGCTGTGTTACAGCGGTAGAGCTGTGGTAGAGATGTGTTAGAGCTGTGGTAGAGCTGTGTTAGAGCTGTGGTAGAGCTGTGTTAGAGCTGTGGTAGAGCTGTGTTAGAGCTGTGTTAGAGCTGTGTCACAGCGGTAGAGCTGTGTTAGAGCTGTGGTAGAGATGTGTTAGAGCTGTGGTAGAGCTGTGGTAGAGCTGTGTTACAGCGGTAGAGCTGTGGTAGAGCTGTGTTAGAGCTGTGTTAGAGCTGTGGTAGAGCTGTGTTAGAGCTGTGTTAGAGCTGTGTTAGAGCTGTGTTAGAGCTGTGGTAGAGCTGTGTTAGAGCTGTGTTAGAGCTGTGGTAGAGCTGTGGTAGAGCTGTGTTAGAGCTGTGGTAGAGATGTGTTAGAGCTGTGTTAGAGCTGTGGTAGAGCTGTGTTAGAGCTGTGTTAGAGCTGTGGTAGAGCTGTGTTAGAGCTGTGGTAGAGCTGTGTTAGAGCTGTGGTAGAGCTGTGGTAGAGCTGTGTTAGAGCTGTGGTAGAGCTGTGGTAGAGCTGTGTTAGAACTGTGGTAGAGCTGTGTTAGAGCTGTGTTAGAGCTGTGGTAGAGCTGTGCTGCTTTGTGAACTGGGCCACGGCCGGATTGTTAAAAGACAGATGGACTGGTATGAATTCCCCCCGCACAACACACACACACACACAAACACACACACACACACACACACACACACACACACACACACACACACACACACACACACACACACACACACACACACACACACACACACACACACACACACACACACACACACACACGCTGGACAAGCTGGTGTCCTCAACAATGTCATTTTTCTGTATTCAATACATCTATATTGATATAACAGAGACAACATACATTTGGTATCTGTATTGATCCATCAGGATACAAACGGAGACAACATATATTGTTTTTAAATGCAGCACTGTCTGAGGGTTTATTTGAATCATTTTGTGGTTCAAATGGTGTCTTTTTATCTACACAATATATATTTTTAACTGCACGACACTTTAGTTACTTGCAACAACAAAAAACAATGTTGTTTGCGATCTGTACTACAGTGGAATTAAAGGAAAGTGACAAAGGACCCCATCATTTATGTTAAGCACCTGCAAAACTTGTCAAATGTACTTGTTAACATCTCCTAGTTCACACACACATCCTAAACATCTCCTAGTTCACACACATCCTAAACATCTCCTAGTTCACACACATCCTAAACATCTCCTAGTTCACACACACATCCTAAACATCTCCTAGTTCACACACACATCCTAAACATCTCCTAGTTCACACACACATCCTAAACATCTCCTAGTTCACACACACATCCTAAACATCTCCTAGTTCACACACACATCCTAAACATCTCCTAGTTCACACACACATCCTAAACATCTCCTAGTTCACACACACATCCTAAACATCTCCTAGTTCACACACACATCCTAAACATCTCCTAGTTCACACACACATCCTAAACATCTCATAGTTCACACACACATCCTAAACATCTCCTAGTTCACACACACATCCTAAACATCTCCTAGTTCACACACATCCTAAACATCTCCTAGTTCACACACATCCTAAACATCTCCTAGTTCACACACATCCTAAACATCTCCTAGTTCACACACATCCTAAACATCTCCTAGTTCACACACATCCTAAACATCTCCTAGTTCACACACACATCCTAAACATCTCCTAGTTCACACACATCCTAAACATCTCCTAGTTCACACACATCCTAAACATCTCCTAGTTCACACACACATCCTAAACATCTCCTAGTTCACACACACATCCTAAACATCTCCTAGTTCACACACACATCCTAAACATCTCCTAGTTCACCGTCAGTCTCTGCAGGTCCCAGAAATATAGAGATCAGGTTCGTCACTCTGGAAACGTAGTGACATTGTTAATGTTCCCTCTCTAGAACTATTGTTGGTTTTCATGGCCAGGGGGAAATGTTAAGATAATGATTAGGGGACTACGCCTGTCTATCTTTCTCCTACGCTGAGACTGACACTTCTCGCCCCTTTAGGGGGGATAGAGAGGCATAAATACGGTCTCTGGTTGGAGGAAACATAATTCACCATGGGAAGTTTTATCATAGTTTATTCGGTTGTATTGTGATATGTATGTACTATGTATTTGTGGAATTAGAGTCTTTAACTAAAGGCACATCAACTCACAAACAACAGTCAGATTCAGGAAGCTATATTTCGTCGACGTTACAATTGTTTCAATTGTCTCTTGCACACGTAACAATTTATTGGCAATGTAGAGAAAACAAAATGTACACACATATATACACAATATATACATATACATATACAACATATATACACAATATATACATACACAACATATATACACAATATATACATATACAACATATATACACAATATATACATATACAACATATATACACAATATATACATACACAACATATATACACAATATATACATATACAACATATATACACAATATATACATATACAACATATATACACAATATATACATACACAACATATATACACAATATATACATACACAACATATATACACAATATATACATATACAACATATATACACAATATATACATATACAACATATATACACAATATATACATATACAACATATATACACAATATATACACAATATATACATACACAACATATATACACAATATATACATACACAACATATATACACAATATATACATACACAACTTATATACACAATATATACATACACAACATATATACACAATATATACATATACATATACAACATATATACACAATATATACATACACAACATATATACACAATATATACATATACATACACAACATATATACACAATACCCACACACACAAAGACACCAACACCTCCTAATTCATGTAAATACAGGCTTTTGTTAACATGTAAACATACTCCTCAAATCATGCAAATCCCAGACCTAATAAAAAAAAACAATAAACATGTCTCTGACCTTGCCAACAAATGTCCAACCTCATTGGAGGAGCTTTTGTTGACATACTAACATTGGTTGATAATAACAACAAATAACTGGCTAGAGAATGGAGCTTTTCTCTGCCAACTCTATTATATTGGCCTCTCTTTCTAACCATTATACATTGTCATGTAACAACAGCCTAGTAAATCAACTGCTGGGGGGCTTTGATGTCCCGCAGGCTGCAGATTTGATGAATATTTCGCCCCATCCTGTTACCTTGCTCTTTGCCTTATGCATTTGTTTAAACGGAGCAACACAATGTAGAGAAACAAAAACAAACAGAAAGACACTGGTTTCTCTACTTCCTGTGTTCTGGATCAGAGACATTCACTTGAATGGATGGGTACGACACGAAGGCTGGTTTCTCTACTTCCTGTGTTCTGAATCAGAGACATTCACTTGCAGGGATGGGTACTGCACGAAGGCTGGTTTCTCTACTTCCTGTGTTCTGAATCAGAGACATTCACTTGCAGGGATGGGTACTGACACGAAGGCTGGTTTCTCTACTTCCTGTGTTATGGATCAGAGACATGAAAGTGAATGTCTCTGATCCAGAACACAGGAAGTAGAGCAACCTGCCTCAAGTGAATGTCTTTGGCATATGATCCAGAACACAGGAAGTAGAGCAGTACTCTTCCTTTCACACAGCTCTGAATAGAGGCAACATCAGCCAGCCAGGCTGTTTTTTTGTGTGTGTTGTTGTTCCCGTCAGGGAATCACTTGCGACCGGGCAGACAAAGCATTAAAACATGGACGGGTCGTCCTCTTTGACTCATTCAACCAATGATAGGGGGGAGAGGAGAGCCAACGGCGTGTGGAACGGCTAACCCAAGGCAAACACAACAAGGCAGCGAGGGCTTTTAAATGAGCTGGGGGGGGGAGGTATATGTGCTGCGGACACCCGGCACCTCACATCACACACAATGTTTCCTTTTATTCAAAATCCATTAGCAACCCTCCCGACATTATAAAAATACACATTTATTTTGGCCAAAATTGGATGAAAACACCACTTCAGAGCTCTTGGGAGGGAGTGAAGTAGCTGTTCCGGGCCTGTGGTATTTCTGTGTGTTTTCAATCTGGTTTCATTAGATAGGTTTGGTTAGTGCAGGGGTGGGCAGTAGGAGACCTATTCACCAAGCCTGCTATTCTGCTTTTACAATGATGATTATTTAATGAACACATAGAATTCATATTTTTATGCACTCCTCCTGTGTGTGTGTGTGTGTGTGTGTGTGTGTGTGTGTGTGTGTGTGTGTGTGTGTGTGTGTGTGTGTGTGTGTGTGTGTGTGTGTGTGTGTGTGTGTGTGTGTGTGTGTGTGTGTGTGTGTGTGTGTGTGTGTGTGTGTGTGTGTGTGTGTGTGTGTGTGTGTGTGTGTGTGTGTGTGTTCAAACCTGAAGCTTGGTGTTGTTGGTACCAGTTAGTCAGACATGAGATGTGTTAGCAGGATAATGGCCCAGCTGGACCAGAGGGTAGATAGAATAGAGTGAAGATGGAATAGAGTGTAGATGGAATAGAGTGTAGATGGAATAGAGTGTAGATGAAATAGAGTAGAGATGGAATAGAGTAGAGTGTAGAAGGAATAGAGTGTAGATGGAATAGAGTGTAGATGGAATAGAGTAGAGTGTAGATGGAATAGAGTGTAGGTGAAATAGAGTAGAGTGTAGATGGAATAGAGTGAGTGAATAGAAGGAATGGAATAGAGTGTAGATGAATAAGTAGAGTGTAGATGGAATAGAGTAGAGTGTAGATGGAGGGTGTAGAGTGTAGATGGAATAGAGTGTAGATGGAATAGAGTAGAGTGTAGATGGAATAGAGTAGAGTGTAGATGGAATAGAGTGTAGATGGAATAGAGTAGAGTGTAGATGGAATAGAGTGTAGATGGAATAGAGTAGAGTGTAGATGGAATAGAGTACAATGTAGATGGAATAGAGTAGAGTGTAGATGGAATAGAGTAGAGTGTAGATGGAATAGAGTAGGGTGTAGATGGAATAGAGTAGGGTGTAGATGGAATAGAGTAGAGTGTAGATGGAATAGAGTAGGGTGTAGATGGAATAGAGTAGAGTGTAGATGGAATAGAGTAGGGTGTAGATGGAATAGAGTAGGGTGTAGATGGAATAGAGTAGGTGTAGATAGATGGAATAGAGTAGAGTGTAGATGGAATAGAGTAGAGTGTAGATGGAATAGAGTAGGGTGTAGATGGAATAGAGTAGAGTGTAGATGGAATAGAGTAGGGTGTAGATGGAATAGAGTAGAGTGTAGATGGAATAGAGTAGGGTGTAGATGGAATAGAGTAGGGTGTAGATGGAATAGAGTAGAGTGTAGATGGAATAATAGGGTGTAGATGGGGTGTAGATGGAATAGAGTAGAGTGTAGATGGAATAGAGTAGAGTGTAGATGGAATAGAGTAGGGTGTAGATGGAATAGAGTAGGTGTAGATGGAATAGAGTAGGGTGTAGATGGAATAGAGTAGGGTGTAGATGGAATAGAGTAGATGGTGTAGATGGAATAGAGTAGGTGTAGATGGAATAGAGTAGAGTGTAGATGGAATAGAGTAGAGTGTAGATGGAATAGAGTAGGGTGTAGATGGAATAGAGTAGGGTGTAGATGGAATAGAGTAGGGTGTAGATGGAATAGAGTAGAGTGTAGATGGAATAGAGTAGAGTGTAGATGGAATAGAGTAGAGTGTAGATGGAATAGAGTAGAGTGTAGATGGAATAGAGTAGAGTGTAGATGGAATAGAGTAGAGTGTAGATGGAATAGAGTAGGGTGTAGATGGAATAGAGTAGAGTGTAGATGGAATAGAGTAGAGTGTAGATGGAATAGAGTAGAGTGTAGATGGAATAGAGTAGAGTGTAGATGGAATAGAGTAGGGTGTAGATGGAATAGAGTAGGGTGTAGATGGAATAGAGTGTAGATGGAATAGAGTAGAGTGTAGATGGAATAGAGTAGAGTGTAGATGGAATAGAGTAGGGTGTAGATGGAATAGAGTGTAGATGGAATAGAGTAGAGGTAGATGGAATAGAGTGTAGATGGAATAGAGTGTAGTGTAGATGGAATAGAGTAGGGTGTAGATGGAATATGTAGAGTGTAGATAATGAACAGTAAGTGTAGATGGAATGCTTGTAGATGGAATAGTTTAGGGTGTAGATGGAAAATAGAGTGTAGATGGAAAATAGGGTGTAGATGGAATAGAGTAGAGTGTAGATGGAATAGAGTAGGGTGTAGATGGAATAGATTAGAGTGTAGATGGAATAGATGGTAGGGTGTAGATGGAATAGAGAGCTTTGGAATAGACCTGGATTGTAGATGGATTTCAACAAAGTGTAGATTTTTTAAGTAAAGTGTAGATTAAATACACTTTAGACGTGTGTGGAATCAATACACTGTAGATGGAATACATGGTGAGATGGAATACAGTAACAGATGGAATAGGCAAGGGTGTATTGGAATAGACTAGAGTGTCTGACTAGACGTGTGTAGATGGAATAAACTGCCTGTTACTCAGTACCAGATGGAAGGATATGTAGATAATTGGTACCATTGATAGAAAACACTTTGAAGTTTGAATAGAAATGTTAGATGGAATAATGTATGAGATGGAAACACAATTAGATGGAATAGGAGAAAATCCTAGAGAAAAACCATAGATGGAATTTTGTTTAGATGGAAGAGAGCCCAGGGTGTAGATGGAATAGAGTAAGTGTAGATGGAATAGAGTAGAGTGTAGATGGAATTGTAGAGTGTAGATGGAAGATGTCAACAGTCTTTGTTCAAGGTTTAGGGTGTAGATGGAATAGAAGGGTAGGAAGGAATAGAGTTTTGAGTGTAGATGGAATCAGTCTAGAGTGTAGATGGGACACGGTGTAGATTTTATTAGGGTGTAGATGGAACATACTTAGAGTGTAGATGGAATGAGTAGGGTGTAGATGGAATAGAGTAGGGTGTAGATGGAATACATTTTAGATGGAATAGAGTAGAGTGTAGATGGAAAAGGGTGTAGATGGATTTTAGCCTTAGTTTTAATAAAGTTTAATTTAGATTCCTTTGTAGATGTTGAATAGAGTAGGGTGTAGATGGAATTGTAGATGGAATAGATAGGGTGCCAGATGGAAACAGAGAGTGTAGATGGAATAAGAGGGTGTAGATGGAATAGGACCCTTTGGATAGGGTGTAGATGGAATCGCAAAGAGTAGAAGATTTTTGGAAAGTAAGTGTGAGATTTAATCGCTATTTGTGATGGAATGAAGCCTGTGTAGATGGAAAAATAGGGTTAGATGGAATGTAGGGTGTAGATGGAACAATCGTAGAGTGTAGATGGAATAGTAAAGCCTATGGTAAATCAGACAATGTAGTTGGAATGAACAAGAATTTAAGCTTTTAAGATATAACACCCTTGAATGTAGATAAATGTTTAATATCCATAATTGTATGATTATTTTTTTGAATAGAGTAGAGTGTAGATGGAATCACCGGAAGTGTAGATGGAATAGAGTAGGGTGTAGATGGAATAGAGTAGGGTGTAGATGGAATAGAGTAGAGTGTAGATGGAATGTAGGGTGTAGATGGAATAGAGTAGGGTGTAGATGGAATAGATAGGGTGTAGATGGAATAGAGTAGGGTGTAGATGGAATAGATAGGGTGTAGATGGAATAAATGACAGGGTGTAGATGGAAAGGTAGGGTGTAGATGGAATAAAATATTAGAAAACATGCAGGGTGTAGATGGAATAAGGCAGTGTAATGGAATAATACTGATGGAACAAAGGGTGTAGATGGAATAGAGTTTTTGTAGATGGAATAGAGTGTAGGGTGTAGATGGGGCAAGATGGAATAGAACAGGGTGTGATGGAATCAGTAGGGTGTAGATGGAATAGAGTGGGTGTAGATGGAATAGAGTAGGGTGATTGTAATTGTGGATGGAAGAACTGGGGTGGAATTCAGTGTAAATAGAATAGAGTGTAGATGGAATAGAGTGTAAATAGAATAGAGGAAAACCTGTAAATAGAATAGAGTGTAGATGGAATAGAGTGTAAATAGAATAGAGTGTAGATGGAATAGAGTGTAAATAGAATAGAGTGTAGGTGGAATAGAGTGTAGATGGAATAGAGTGTAAATAGAATAGAGTGTAGGTGGAATAGAGTGTAGATGGAATAGAGTGTAAATAGAATAGAGTGTAGAAGGAATATAGTGTATATGTAATACCCCATAATGACAAAGTGAAAATGCTTTCAGAAATGTTTCCAAATTTACATTGAAAATTAAATACAGAAATATCTAATTTACTTAGAGTGTTCACACACAGTTTGACTTTTTTATTGTTTACATTTTGTTAGTCTCTAAGTCTCTAAGAGCTTTGCACACCTGGATTGTACAATATTTCAAAAAAGTGTTTTTTTTAATTCCAGTTTTAAATACACTTTTGTGTATCAATACACTACAACAATACATGGTGACTTTACAACAGTAACATATATATGCAAGTCTATTTTTCTCCACTTCCTGTCTGATTAAACGTAGCCCAAAGTACTATGTCTGTTGTTTATTCA
This sequence comes from Oncorhynchus nerka, assembly GCF_034236695.1. NCBI lineage: Eukaryota > Metazoa > Chordata > Actinopteri > Salmoniformes > Salmonidae > Oncorhynchus > Oncorhynchus nerka. The sequence continues at coordinate 3,628,877 of NC_088422.1, read as the reverse complement.
GTACCAGAAGCCAGGATATGCATATAATTGGTACCATTAGATAGAAAACACTTTGAAGTTTGTAGAAATGTTAAAATAATGTATGAGACTAAAACACAATTGATTCGGTAGGAGAAAATCCTAAGAAAAACAATGTGGATTTTTTGTTTTGAGAGAGAGCCCACGCTCTTACAATGGGAAGCTATGCAATTCCAGCTCCCAGATTGCAATTCCTATGAGATGTCAACAGTCTTTGTTCAAGGTTTCAGGCGTGTTTCCTCTCAAACTAGGAAGAATTTTTGAGTTGGAAATCAGTCTGTGGGCGGGCGACGAAGAGGACGCGCACCTGCTAATTATACTTTTCTATTGAACATACTTCTTTCTGTATGAAATGTTATAGTTTAATGACATTTTAGGGAACCTGAGGATTAAATAGAAGTGTATTTTGACTTGTTTTAACAAAGTTTAGCGGCAGCTTTTTGGATTCCTTTGTCTGCATGTTGAACGAGTGGATTACTCAAATAGATGGCGCCAACTAAACAGACTTTATGGGATATAAAGAATGATTTTATCTAACGAAACGACCCTGCATGTTGTAGCTGGGACCCTTTGGATCGCAAATCAGAGGAAGATTTTTTTTAAAGTAAGTGAATATGGATTGTATGTTTGTTTATCCCATGTGTAACTCTGTGTTGTTGTTCATTGTTTATTCCATCCCAAAACTCAGCAATGGTTGTTGTGAAGTTTATCCCTGGAGTAACTCTGTGGTTGTCAAATTGTTTATTCCATGTAAACTCTGTGCTATATTGACATTTATTGTTTACCCAATCTAACTACCTCATGTTGTTTATTTTTTATTCCATTTAACTCTGTGTTGTTGTTTTTGTTTATCCCATGTCTAACTCTGTGTTGTTGTTCATTGTTTATTCCATGTTAACTCTGTGTTGTTGTTTATTGTTTATTCCATGTGTAACTCTGTGGCCTATTTATTGTTTATTCCATGTGTAACTCTGTGTTGTTGTTTATTGTTTATTCCATGTATACTCAGTTGTTGTTTATTTTTATTCCAGTGTAACTCTTGACTTGTTTATTGTTTATTCCATGTTATTGGCTTGTTTATTGTTTACTCCATGTGTAACTCTGTGTTGTCTGTTCACACTGCTTTGCTTTATCTTGGCCAGGTCGCAGTTGCAAATGAGAACTTCTTCTCAACTAGCCAACCTGGTTAAATAAATGTTAAATATTCTTTTATATTTTTTTTAAATAACCTGGAAGGCCGCTCAGCAAGGAAGAAGCCACTGTTCCAAAACCGCCATGAAAAAGCCAGACTACGGTTTGCAACTGCACATGGGGATAAAGATCGTACTTTTTGCAGAAATGTCCTATGGTCTGATGAAACAAAAATAGAACTGTTTGGCCATAATCACCACCAATATGTTTGGATGAAAAAGTGGGAGGCTTGCAAGCCGAAGAACACCATCCCAACCATGAAGCACGGGGGTGGCAGCATCATGTTGTGGAGGTGCTATGCTGCAGGAGGGACTGGTGCACTTCACAAAATAGATGGCGTCATGAGGCAGGAAAAGGATGTGGATATATTGAAGCAGCATCTCAAGACATCAGTCAGGAAGTTAAAGCTTGTCGCAAATGGGTCTTCCATATGGACAATGACCCCAAGCATACTTCCAAAATTGTGGCAAAATGGCTTAAGGACAACAAAGTCAAGGTATTGGAGTGGCCATCACAAAGCCCTGACCTCAATCCTATAGATAATTTGTTGGCAGAACTGAAAATGTGTGTGAGAGCAAGGAAGCCTACAAACCTGACTCAGTTACACCAGCTCTGTCAGGAGGAATGGGACAAAATTCACCCAACTTATTGTGGGAAGCTTGTGGAAGTCTACCCAAAACGTTTGACCAAAGTTAAACAATTTAAAGGCAATGCTACCAAATTGAAAATATGGAAACTTCCCTAACCCTAACTCTAAAAGCTGAAATAAATAATTCTCTCTACTATTAATCTGACATTTCACGTTCTTAAAATAAAGTGGTGATCCTAACTGAACTAAGAAATTGATATTTTACTAGGATTACATGTCAGGAATTGTGAAAAGACAAGTTTAAATCAAATTTGGCTGAGTCGTATGTAAACTTCCGACTTCGACTGTATATATGTCTCCGCCTTATTGTAGATGGTAGTGGGGTGAATAGGCAGTGCCTCAGGTGGCTGAGGTTTTTCATGACCTTCTTGGATTTCCTGTGGCACCAGGTGCTGTAGATGTCCTGGAAGACACCACCCTCTGGAGAGCCCTGCGGTTGTGGACGGTGCCATACCAGGTGGTGATAAAGCCAGACAGGAAGCTCTCGATGGTGCATCTGTAGACATTCGTGAGGGTGTTAGAGGGCAAGCCCCAAAAACAAATGTAGCCGGCTGAAGTTGAAGAGGTGGTGTTTCTCCTTCTTCTTTACCACACTGTCTGTGGACCATTTCAGGTTGTCTGCACGCCGAGGGAAACTTTTCACCCTGCTGCCCTGTCAGGGCTCCGGGCAGCCGAGCGGAAATGGAGGAAAACTCGCCTCCCTGCGGACCTGGCATCCTTTCACTCCCTCCTCTCTACATTTTCCTCTTCTGTCTCTGCTGCTAAAGCCACTTTCTACCACTCTAAATTCCAAGCATCTGCCTCTAACCCTAGGAAGCTCTCTGCCACCTTCTCCTCCCTCCTGAATCCTCCTCCCCCTCCTCCCTCTCTGCAGATGACTTCGTCAACCATTTTGAAAAGAAGGTCGACGACATCCGATCCTCGTTTGCTAAGTCAAACGACACCGCTGGTTCTGCTCACACTGCCCTACCCTGTGCTCTGACCTCTTTCTCCCCTCTCTCTCCAGATGAAATCTCGCGTCTTGTGACGGCCGGCCGCCCAACAACCTGCCCGCTTGATCCTATCCCCTCCTCTCTTCTCCAGACCATTTCCGGAGACCTTCTCCCTTACCTCACCTCGCTCATCAACTCATCCCTGACCGCTGGCTACGTCCCTTCCGTCTTCAAGAGAGCGAGAGTTGCACCCCTTCTGAAAAAACCTACACTCGATCCCTCCGATGTCAACAACTACAGACCAGTATCCCTTCTTTCTTTTCTCTCCAAAACTCTTGAACGTGCCGTCCTTGGCCAGCTCTCCCGCTATCTCTCTCAGAATGACCTTCTTGATCCAAATCAGTCAGGTTTCAAGACTAGTCATTCAACTGAGACTGCTCTTCTCTGTATCACGGAGGCGCTCCGCACTGCTAAAGCTAACTCTCTCTCCTCTGCTCTCATCCTTCTAGACCTATCGGCTGCCTTCGATACTGTGAACCATCAGATCCTCCTCTCCACCCTCTCCGAGTTGGGCATCTCCCGGCACGGCCCACGCTTGATTGCGTCCTACCTGACAGGTCGCTCCTACCAGGTGGCGTGGCGAGAATCTGTCTCCTCACCACGCGCTCTCACCACTGGTGTCCCCCAGGGCTCTGTTCTAGGCCCTCTCCTATTCTCGCTATACACCAAGTCACTTGGCTCTGTCATAACCTCACATGGTCTCTCCTATCATTGCTATGCAGACGACACACAATTAATCTTCTCCTTTCCCCCTTCTGATGACCAGGTGGCGAATCGCATCTCTGCATGTCTGGCAGACATATCAGTGTGGATGACGGATCACCACCTCAAGCTGAACCTCGGCAAGACGGAGCTGCTCTTCCTCCCTGGGGAAGGACTACCCGTTCCATGATCTCGCCATCACGGTTGACAACTCCATTGTGTCCTCTTCCCAGAGCGCTAAGAACCTTGGCGTGATCCTGGACAACACCCTGTCGTTCTCAACTAACATCAAGGCGGTGGCCCGTTCCTGTAGGTTCATGCTCTACAACATCCGCAGAGTACGACCCTGCCTCACACAGGAAGCGGCGCAGGTCCTAATCCAGGCACTTGTCATCTCCCGTCTGGATTACTGCAACTCGCTGTTGGCTGGGCTCCCTGCCTGTGCCATTAAACCCCTACAACTCATCCAGAACACCGCAGCCCGTCTGGTGTTCAACCTTCCCAAGTTCTCTCACGTCACCCCGCTCCTCCGCTCTCTCCACTGGCTTCCAGTTGAAGCTCGCATCCGCTACAAGACCATGGTGCTTGCCAACGGAGCTGTGAGGGGAACGGCACCTCAGTACCTCCAGGCTCTGATCAGGCCCTACACCCAAACAAGGGCACTGCGTTCATCCACCACTGGCCTGCTCGTCTCCCTACCACTGAGGAAGTACAGTTCCCGCTCAGCCCAGTCAAAACTGTTCGCTGCTCTGGCCCCCCAATGGTGGAACAAACTCCCTCACGACGCCAGGACAGCGGAGTCAATCACCACCTTCCGGAGACACCTGAAACCCCACCTCTTTAAGGAATACCTAGGATAGGATAAAGTAATCCTTCTCACCCCCCCCCTTAAAAGATTTAGATGCACTATTGTAAAGTGGCTGTTCCACTGGATGTCATAAGGTGAATGCACCAATTTGTAAGTCGCTCTGGATAAGAGCGTCTGCTAAATGACTTAAATGTTAAATGTTAAATGGTAAAGTGGATGAGGGCCTGCTCCTTCTTCTGTCTCCTGAAGTCCACGATAAGCTCCTTCATTGTGTTGACGTTGAGGGAGAGGTCATTTTCCTGGCACCACTCTGCCCTCACGTCCTTTCTGTAGGCTGTCTCATCACTGTTGATAATCATGGCCCTCACCTCCTTCCTGTAGGCTGTCTCATCATTGTTGATAATCATGGCCCTCACCTCCTTTCTGTAGGCTGCCTCATCACTGTTGATAATCAGGGCCCTCACCTCCTTCCTGTCTCATCACTGTTGATAATCAGGGCCCTCACCTCCTTCCTGTAGGCTGTCTCATCACTGTTGATAATCAGGGCCCTCACCTCCTTTCTGTAGGCTGCCTCATCACTGTTGATAATCATGGCCCTCACCTCCTCCCTGTAGGCTGTCTCATCACTGTTGATAATCAGGGCCCTCCCCTCCTTCCTGTAGGCTGTCTCATCACTGTTGATAATCATGGCCCTCCCCTCCTTCCTGTCTCATCACTGTTGATAATTATGGCCCTCCCCTCCTTCCTGTCTCATCACTGTTGATAATCATGGCCCTCACCTCCTTTCTGTCTCATCACTGTTGATAATCATGGCCCTCACCTCCTTTCTGTCTCATCACTGTTGATAATCATGGCCCTCACCTCCTTCCTGTCTCATCACTGTTGATAATCATGGCCCTCACCTCCTTCCTGTCTCATCATTGTTGATAATCATGGCCCTCACCTCCTTCCTGTCTCATCATTGTTGATAATCAGGGCTACCATTGTTGTGTCATTGGAAAGCTTGAGTTGGAGGCGTGGCCACGCAGTCATGGGTGAACAGGGAGTACAGAAGGGGGCTGAGCACACTCCCTTGTGGGGCCCCCGTGTCGAGGGTCGAGGGTCAGCGTGGCCGAGGTGTTGTTACCTACCTTCACCACCATACCGTGGTTCACGCTTTCAGTTGGTGTGAATGCTGGCATCTATCCAGGGTTTTTTGGGTTGGAGAAGTTCTAATCGTCACAGCAGAAACAGTTTCCCCTGCGTCCCCGTGCTATGTTAGCTGCCAATGTTAGCGTGTACCTGCGTCCCCGTGCTATGTTGGCTGCCAATGTTAGCGTGTACCTGCGTCCCCGTGCTATGTTAGCTGCCAATGTTAGCGTGTACCTGCGTACCCGTGCTATGTTGGCTGCCAATGTTAGCGTGTACCTGCGTCCCCGTGCTATGTTAGCTGCCAATGTTAGCGTGTACCTGTGTACCCGTGCTATGTTGGCTGCCAATGTTAGCGTGTACCTGCGTCCCCGTGCTATGTTAGCTGCCAATGTTAGCGTGTACCTGCGTCCCCGTGCTATGTTAGCTGCCAATGCTAGCGTGTACCTGCGTCCCCGTGCTATGTTAGCTGCCAATGTTAGCGTGTACCTGCGTCCCCGTGCTATGTTGGCTGCCAATGTTAGCGTGTACCTGCGTCCCCGTGCTATGTTAGCTGCCAATGTTAGCGTGTACCTGCGTACCCGTGCTATGTTGGCTGCCAATGTTAGCGTGTACCTGCGTCCCCGTGCTATGTTAGCTGCCAATGTTAGCGTGTACCTGTACCCGTGCTATGTTGGCTGCCAATGTTAGCGTGTACCTGCGTCCCCGTGCTATGTTAGCTGCCAATGTTAGCGTGTACCTGCGTCCCCGTGCTATGTTAGCTGCCAATGCTAGCGTGTACCTGCGTCCCGTGCTATGTTAGCTGCCAATGTTAGCGTGTACCTGCGTCCCCGTGCTATGTTAGCTGCCAATGTTAGCGTGTACCTGCGTCCTCGTGCTATGTTAGCTGCCAATGTTAGCGTGTACCTGCGTACCCGTGCTATGTTAGCTGCCAATGCTAGCGTGTACCTGCGTCCCTGTGCTATGTTAGCTGCCAATGTTAGCGCGTACCTGCGTCCCCGTGCTATGTTAGCTGCCAATGCTAGCTTGTACCTGCGTCCCCGTGCTATGTTAGCTGCCAATGTTAGCGTGTACCTGCGTCCCCGTGCTATGTTAGCTGCCAATGTTAGCGTGTACCTGCGTCCCCGTGCTATGTTAGCTGCCAATGCTAGCGTGTACCTGCGTCCCGTGCTATGTTAGCTGCCACTGTTAGCGTGTACCTGCGTCCCCGTGCTATGTTAGCTGCCAATGTTAGCGTGTACCTGTGCTATGTTAGCTGCCACTGTTAGCGTGTCCCCGTGCTATGTTAGCTGCCACTGTTAGCGTGTACCTGCGTCCCCGTGCTATGTTAGCTGCCAATGTTAGCGTGTACCTGTGCTATGTTAGCTGCCACTGTTAGCGTGTACCTGCGTCCCCATGCTATGTTAGCTGCCACTGTTAGCGTGTCCCCGTGGCACTAATTGAACACTTGTATCTTCCACAGCGGCACCAGGAGACCGGGAGTCTCAATGTCTCTAACATGCTGTTGCCCATGGCCCCCTTCCAGCTGCGACAGCGTGCGTAGTCCTACGAGGCAGACCCGTGTTTAACAGCAGCCACACACAGCAGACACATCAGGCCCTCGGCCCACGCCACCTGAAACTTTAATGCAGACACCGAGAGACACGAGGAGAGACGCGGGAGGAGGAGAGGGGCGGAGGAGAAGAGCAGTGACAGATGTGTACAGGGAATAGTTCCAGAGACAGTAATCCACACAACCCAAGGGTGTGTTGTAATAACCAAGGGTGTGTTGTAATAGTGGAGGGTGTGTTGTAATAACCAAGGGTGTGTTGTAATAGCGGAGGGTGTGTTGTAACATCCCAGGGTGTGTTGTAATAGCGGAGGGTGTGTTGTAATAGCGGAGGGTGTGTTGTAACATCCCAGGGTGTGTTGTAATAACCAAGGGTGTGCTGTAACATCCCAGGGTGTGTTGTAATAGCGGAGGGTGTGTTGTAATAACCAACGGTGTGTTGTAATAGCGGAGGGTGTGTTGTAACATCCCAGGGTGTGTTGTAATAGCGGAGGGTGTGTTGTAATAGCGGAGGGTGTGTTGTAATAACCAAGGGTGTGTTGTAATAGTGGAGGGTGTGTTGTAATAACCAAGGGTGTGTTGTAATAGCGGAGGGTGTGTTTTAACATCCCAGGGTGTGTTGTAATAGCGGAGGGTGTGTTGTAATAGCGGAGGGTGTGTTGTAACATCCCAGGGTGTGTTGTAATAACCAAGGGTGTGCTGTAACATCCCAGGGTGTGTTGTAATAGCGGAGGGTGTGTTGTAATAACCAACGGTGTGTTGTAATAGCGGAGGGTGTGTTGTAACATCCCAGGGTGTGTTGTAATAGCGGAGGGTGTGTTGTAATAGCGGAGGGTGTGTTGTAACATCCCAGGGTGTGTTGTAATAGCGGAGGGTGTGTTGTAACATCCCAGGGTGTGTTGTAACATCCCAGGGTGTGTTGTAATAACCAAGGGTGTGTTGTAATAACCAAGGGTGTGTTGTAATAGCCGAGGGTGTGTGCGGAGGGTGTGTTGTAATAGCGGAGGGTGTGTTGTAATAGCGGAGGGTGTGTTGTAATAGCGGAGGGTGTGTTGTAATAGCCGAGGGTGTGTTGTAATAACCAAGGGTGTGTTGTAATAGCCGAGGGTGTGTTGTAATAACCAAGGGTGTGTTGTAATAACATAGGGTGTGTTGTAATAGCGGATGGTGTGTTGTAACATCCCAGGGTGTGTTGTAATAGCGGAGGGTGTGTCGTAATAGCCAAGGGTGTGTTGTAATAGCGGAGGGTGTGTTGTAATAGCGGAGGGTGTGTTGTAATAACCAAGGTGTGTTGTAATAGCCAAGGGTGTGTTGTAATAGCCGAGGGTGTGTTGTAACATCCCAGGGTGTGTTGTAATAGCCGAGGGTGTGTTGTAACATCCCAGGATGTGTTGTAATAGCTGAGGGTGTGTTGTAATAACCAAGGGTGTGTTGTAATAGCCAAGGGTGTGTTGTAAAAGCCGAGGGTGTGTTGTAACATCCAAGGGTGTGTTGTAATAACCAAGGGTGTGTTGTAATAACTGAGGGTGTGTTGTAATAGCGGAGGTGTGTTGTAAACATCCCAGGGTGTGTTGTAATAGCCGAGGGTGTGTTGTAATAGCCGAGGGTGTGTTGTAACATCCCAGGGTGTGTTGTAATAGCGGAGGGTGTGTTGTAACATCCCAGGGTGTGTTGTAATAGCGGAGGGTGTGTTGTAACATCCCAGGGTGTGTTGTAACATCCCAGGGTGTGTTGTAATAACCAAGGGTGTGTTGTAATAACCAAGGGTGTGTTGTAATAGCCGAGGTGTGCGGAGGGGTGTGTTGTAATAGCGGAGGGTGTGTTGTAATAGCGGAGGGTGTGTTGTAATAGCGGAGGGTGTGTTGTAATAGCCGAGGGTGTGTTGTAATAACCAAGGGTGTGTTGTAATAACCAAGGGTGTGCTGTAACATCCCAGGGTGTGTTGTAATAGCGGAGGGTGTGTTGTAATAACCAACGGTGTGTTGTAATAGCGGAGGGTGTGTTGTAACATCCCAGGGTGTGTTGTAATAGCGGAGGGTGTGTTGTAATAGCGGAGGGTGTGTTGTAATAACCAAGGGTGTGTTGTAATAGTGGAGGGTGTGTTGTAATAACCAAGGGTGTGTTGTAATAGCGGAGGGTGTGTTTTAACATCCCAGGGTGTGTTGTAATAGCGGAGGGTGTGTTGTAATAGCGGAGGGTGTGTTGTAACATCCCAGGGTGTGTTGTAATAGCAAGGGTGTGCTGTAACATCCCAGGGTGTGTTGTAATAGCGGAGGGTGTGTTGTAATAACCAACGGTGTGTTGTAATAGCGGAGGGTGTGTTGTAACATCCCAGGGTGTGTTGTAATAGCGGAGGGTGTGTTGTAATAGCGGAGGGTGTGTTGTAACATCCCAGGGTGTGTTGTAATAGCGGAGGGTGTGTTGTAACATCCCAGGGTGTGTTGTAACATCCCAGGGTGTGTTGTAATAACCAAGGGTGTGTTGTAATAACCAAGAGGTGTGTTGTAATAGCCGAGGTGTGTGCGGAGGGTGTGTTGTAATAGCGGAGGGTGTGTTGTAATAGCGGAGGGTGTGTTGTAATAGCGGAGGGTGTGTTGTAATAGCCGAGGTGTGTTGTAATAACCAAGGGTGTGTTGTAATAGCCGAGGGTGTGTTGTAATAACCAAAGGTGTGTGTTGTAATAACATAGGGTGTGTTGTAATAGCGGATGGTGTGTTGTAACATCCCAGGGTGTGTTGTAATAGCGGAGGGTGTGTCGTAATAGCCAAGGGTGTGTTGTAATAGCGGAGGGTGTGTTGTAATAGCGGAGGGTGTGTTGTAATAACCAAGGGTGTGTTGTAATAGCCAAGGGTGTGTTGTAATAGCCGAGGGTGTGTTGTAACATCCCAGGGTGTGTTGTAATAGCCGAGGGTGTGTTGTAACATCCCAGGGTGTGTTGTAATAGCTGAGGGTGTGTTGTAATAACCAAGGGTGTGTTGTAATAGCCAAGGGTGTGTTGTAAAAGCCGAGGGTGTGTTGTAACATCCAAGGGTGTGTTGTAATAACCAAGGGTGTGTTGTAATAACTGAGGGTGTGTTGTAATAGCGGAGGGTGTGTTGTAACATCCCAGGGTGTGTTGTAATAGCCGAGGGTGTGTTGTAATAGCCGAGGGTGTGTTGTAACATCCCAGGGTGTGTTGTAATAGCGGAGGGTGTGTTGTAACATCCCAGGGTGTGTTGTAATAGCGGAGGGTGTGTTGTAACATCCCAGGGTGTGTTGTAACATCCCAGGGTGTGTTGTAATAACCAAGGGTGTGTTGTAATAACCAAGGGTGTGTTGTAATAGCCGAGGGTGTGTGCGGAGGGTGTGTTGTAATAGCGGAGGGTGTGTTGTAATAGCGGAGGGTGTGTTGTAATAGCGGAGGGTGTGTTGTAATAGCCGAGGGTGTGTTGTAATAACCAAGGGTGTGTTGTAATAGCCGAGGGTGTGTTGTAATAACCAAGGGTGTGTTGTAATAACATAGGGTGTGTTGTAATAGCGGATGGTGTGTTGTAACATCCCAGGGTGTGTTGTAATAGCGGAGGGTGTGTCGTAATAGCCAAGGGTGTGTTGTAATAGCGGAGGGTGTGTTGTAATAGCGGAGGGTGTGTTGTAATAACCAAGGGTGTGTTGTAATAGCCAAGGGTGTGTTGTAATAGCCGAGGGTGTGTTGTAACATCCCAGGGTGTGTTGTAATAGCCGAGGGTGTGTTGTAACATCCCAGGATGTGTTGTAATAGCTGAGGGTGTGTTGTAATAGCGGAGGGTGTGTTGTAATAACCAAGGGTGTGTTGTAATAGCCAAGGGTGTGTTGTAATAGCCGAGGGTGTGTTGTAACATCCCAGGGTGTGTTGTAATAGCCGAGGGTGTGTTGTAACATCCCAGGATGTGTTGTAATAGCTGAGGGTGTGTTGTAATAACCAAGGGTGTGTTGTAATAGCCAAGGGTGTGTTGTAAAAGCCGAGGGTGTGTTGTAACATCCAAGGGTGTGTTGTAATAACCAAGGGTGTGTTGTAATAACTGAGGGTGTGTTGTAATAGCGGAGGGTGTGTTGTAACATCCCAGGGTGTGTTGTAATAGCCGAGGGTGTGTTGTAATAGCCGAGGGTGTGTTGTAACATCCCAGGGTGTGTTGTAATAGCGGAGGGTGTGTTGTAACATCCCAGGGTGTGTTGTAATAGCGGAGGGTGTGTTGTAACATCCCAGGGTGTGTTGTAACATCCCAGGGTGTGTTGTAATAACCAAGGGTGTGTTGTAATAACCAAGGGTGTGTTGTAATAGCCGAGGGTGTGTGCGGAGGGTGTGTTGTAATAGCGGAGGGTGTGTTGTAATAGCGGAGGGTGTGTTGTAATAGCGGAGGGTGTGTTGTAATAGCCGAGGGTGTGTTGTAATAACCAAGGGTGTGTTGTAATAGCCGAGGGTGTGTTGTAATAACCAAGGGTGTGTTGTAATAGCGGAGGGTGTGTTGTAATAGCGGAGGGTGTGTTGTAACATCCCAGGGTGTGTTGTAATAGCGGAGGGTGTGTCGTAATAGCCAAGGGTGTGTTGTAATAGCGGAGGGTGTGTTGTAATAGCGGAGGGTGTGTTGTAATAACCAAGGGTGTGTTGTAATAGCCAAGGGTGTGTTGTAATAGCCGAGGGTGTGTTGTAACATCCCAGGGTGTGTTGTAATAGCCGAGGGTGTGTTGTAACATCCCAGGATGTGTTGTAATAGCTGAGGGTGTGTTGTAATAACCAAGGGTGTGTTGTAATAGCCAAGGGTGTGTTGTAAAAGCCGAGGGTGTGTTGTAACATCCAAGGGTGTGTTGTAATAACCAAGGGTGTGTTGTAATAACTGAGGGTGTGTTGTAATAGCGGAGGGTGTGTTGTAACATCCCAGGGTGTGTTGTAATAGCCGAGGGTGTGTTGTAATAGCCGAGGGTGTGTTGTAACATCCCAGGGTGTGTTGTAATAGCGGAGGGTGTGTTGTAATAGCCGAGGGTGTGTTGTAATAACTGAGGGTGTGTTGTAACATCCCAGGGTGTGTTGTAATAGCCGAGGGTGTGTTGTAATAGCGGAGGGTGTGTTGTAACATCCCAGGGTGTGTTGTAATAGCGGAGGGTGTGTTGTAACATCCCAGGGTGTGTTGTAATAGCCGAGGGTGTGTTTTAATAACCAAGGGTGTGTTGTAATAGCCGAGGGTGTGTTGTAATAACTGAGGGTGTGTTGTAATAACCGAGGGTGTGTTGTAATAACCAAGGGTGTGTTGTAATAACCAAGGGTGTGTTGTAATAACCAAGGGTGTGTTGTAATAACCAAGGGTGTGTTGTAATAACCAAGGGTGTGTTGTAATAGCCGAGGGTGTGTTGTAACATCCCAGGGTGAGTTGTAATAACCAAGGGTGTGTTGTAATAACTGAGGGTGTGTTGTAATAGCCGAGGGTGTGTTGTAATAACCAAGGGTGTGTTGTAATAGCCAAGGGTGTGTTGTAATAACTGAGGGTGTGTTGTAATAGCCAAGGGTGTGTTGTAATAACCAAGGGTGTGTTGTAATAGCCAAGGGTGTGTTGTAATAACCAAGGGTGTGTTGTAATAACTGAGGGTGTGTTGTAATAGCCAATGGTGTGTTGTAATAACCAAGGGTGTGTTGTAATAGCCAAGGGTGTGTTGTAATAACCAAGGGTGTGTTGTAATAACCAAGGGTGTGTTGTAATAACCAAGGGTGTGTTTTAATAGCCGAGGGTGTGTTGTAATAGTGGAGGGTGTGTTGTAATAGCGGAGGGTGTGTTGTAATAGCGGAGGGTGTGTTGTAATAGCGGAGGGTGTGTTGTAATAGCGGAGGGTGTGTTGTAATAGCGGAGGGTGTGTTGTAATAGCGGAGGGTGTGTTGTAATAGCGGAGGGTGTGTTGTAATAGCGGAGGGTGTGTTGTAATAGTGGAGGGTGTGTTGTAATAGCGGAGGGTGTGTTGTAATAGCGGAGGGTGTGTTGTAATAGCGGAGGTGTGTTGTAATAGCGGAGGGTGTGTTGTAATAGCCGAGGGTGTGTTGTAATAACTGAGGGTGTGTTTTAATAGCCGAGGGTGTGTTGTAATAGTGGAGGGTGTGTTGTAATAGCCAAGGGTGTGTTGTAATAGTGGAGGGTGTGTTGTAATAGTGGAGGGTGTGTTGTAATAGTGGAGGGTGTGTTGTAATAGTGGAGGGTGTGTTGTAATAACCAAGGGTGTGTTGTAATAGTGGAGGGTGTGTTGTAATAGCCAAGGGTGTGTTGTAATAGTGGAGGGTGTGTTGTAATAGCCAAGGGTGTGTTGTAATAGTGGAGGGTGTGTTGTAATAACCAAGGGTGTGTTGTAACATCCCAGGGTGTGTTGTAATAGCCGAGGGTGTGTTGTAATAGTGGAGGGTGTGTTGTAATAGCGGAGGGTGTGTTGTAATAGTGGAGGGTGTGTTGTAATAGCGGAGGGTGTGTTGTAATAGCGGAGGGTGTGTTGTAATAGCGGAGGGTGTGTTGTAACATCCCAGGGTGTGTTGTAATAGCCGAGGGTGTGTTGTAATAGCCGATGGTGTGTTGTAATAGCCGAGGGTGTGTTGTAATAGTGGAGGGTGTGTTGTAATAGCGGAGGGTGTGTTGTAATAACCAAGGGTGTGTTGTAACATCCCAGGGTGTGTTGTAATAACTGAGGGTGTGTTGTAACATCTCAGGGTGTGTTGTAATAGCGGAGGGTGTGTTGTAATAGTGGAGGGTGTGTTGTAATAGTGGAGGGTGTGTTGTAATAGTGGAGGGTGTGTTGTAATAGCGGAGGGTGTGTTGTAATAGCCAAGGGTGTGTTGTAATAGCGGAGGGTGTGTTGTAATAGTGGAGGGTGTGTTGTAATAGCGGAGGGTGTGTTGTAATAGCGGAGGGTGTGTTGTAATAGTGGAGGGTGTGTTGTAATAGCGGAGGGTGTGTTGTAATAGTGGAGGGTGTGTTGTAATAGCGGAGGGTGTGTTGTAATAGCGGAGGGTGTGTTGTAATAGTGGAGGGTGTGTTGTAATAGTGGAGGGTGTGTTGTAATAGCGGAGGGTGTGTTGTAATAGCCGAGGGTGTGTTGTAACATCCCAGGGTGTGTTGTAATAGCGGAGGGTGTGTTGTAATAGCCAAGGGTGTGTTGTAACATCCCAGGGTGTGTTGTAATAGTGGAGGGTGTGTTGTAATAGTGGAGGGTGTGTTGTAATAGCCAAGGGTGTGTTGTAACATCCCAGGGTGTGTTGTAATAGTGGAGGGTGTGTTGTAATAGCGGAGGGTGTGTTGTAATAGCCAAGGGTGTGTTGTAACATCCCAGGGTGTGTTGTAATAGTGGAGGGTGTGTTGTAATAGTGGAGGATGTGTTGTAATAGTGGAGGGTGTGTTGTAATAGCGGAGGGTGTGTTGTAATAGCCAAGGGTGTGTTGTAATAACCAAGGGTGTGTTGTAATAGCGGAGGGTGTGTTGTAATAGCGGAGGGTGTGTTGTAATAACCAAGGGTGTGTTGTAATAGTGGAGGGTGTGTTGTAATAGCGGAGGGTGTGTTGTAATAGCGGAGGGTGTGTTGTAATAGCGGAGGGTGTGTTGTAATAGCGGAGGGTGTGTTGTAATAGCGGAGGGTGTGTTGTAATAGCGGAGGGTGTGTTGTAATAGTGGAGGGTGTGTTGTAATAGTGGAGGGTGTGTTGTAATAGCGGAGGGTGTGTTGTAATAGCGGCGGGTGTGTTGTAATAGCGGAGGGTGTGTTGTAATAGCCGAGGGTGTGTTGTAATAGCCGAGGGTGTGTTGTAATAACTAAGGGTGTGTTGTAATAGTGGAGGGTGTGTTGTAATAGCGGAGGGTGTGTTGTAACATCCCAGGGTGTGTTGTAATAGTGGAGGGTGTGTTGTAATAGCGGATGGTGTGTTGTAATAGTGGAGGGTGTGTTGTAATAGTGGAGGGTGTGTTGTAATAGTGGATGGTGTGTTGTAACATCCCAGGGTGTGTTGTCATAGTGGAGGGTGTGTTGTAATAGCGGAGGGTGTGTTGTAATAGCGGAGGGTGTGTTGTAACATCCCAGGGTGTGTTGTAACATCCCAGGGTGTGTTGTAACATCCCAGGGTGTGTTGTAACATCCCAGGGTGTGTTGTAATAGCGGAGGGTGTGTTGTAACATCCCAGGGTGTGTTGTAATAACTGAGGGTGTGTTGTAATAGCGGAGGGTGTGTTGTAATAGCGGAGGGTATGTTGTAATAGTGGAGGGTGTGTTGTAATAGCGGAGGGTGTGTTGTAATAGCGGAGGGTGTGTTGTAATAGCGGAGGGTGTGTTGTAACATCCCAGGGTGTGTTGTAATAGCCAAGGGTGTGTTGTAATAGTGGAGGGTGTGTTGTAATAGCGGAGGGTGTGTTGTAATAGTGGAGGGTGTGTTGTAATAGCGGAGGGTGTGTTGTAATAGTGGAGGGTGTGTTGTAATAGTGGAGGGTGTGTTGTAATAGTGGAGGGTGTGTTGTAATAGCGGAGGGTGTGTTGTAATAGCGGAGGGTGTGTTGTAATAGCCGAGGGTGTGTTGTAATAGCGGAGGGTGTGTTGTAATAGCGGAGGGTGTGTTGTAATAGCGGAGGGTGTGTTGTAATAGCGGAGGGTGTGTTGTAATAGTGGAGGGTGTGTTGTAATAGCGGAGGTGTGTTGTAATAACCAAGGGTGTGTTGTAATAGCGGAGGGTGTGTTGTAATAGTGGAGGTGTGTTGTAATAGCGGAGGGTGTGTAACATCCCAGGGTGTGTTGTAATAACCAAGGGTGTGTTGTAACATCCCAGGGTGTGTTGTAATAGCGGAGGGTGTGTTGTAATAGCGGAGGGTGTGTTGTAATAGCGGAGGGTGTGTTGTAATAGTGGAGGGGGGTGTGTTGTAATAGCGGAGGGTGTGTTGTAATAGCGGAGGGTGTGTTGTAATAGTGGAGGGTGTGTTGTAATAACTAAGGGTGTGTTGTAATAGCGGAGGGTGTGTTGTAACATCCCAGGGTGTGTTGTAATAGCGGAGGGTGTGTTGTAACATCCCAGGGTGTGTTGTAATAGCGGAGGGTGTGTTGTAATAACCAAGGGTGTGTTGTAATAGTGGAGGGTGTGTTGTAATAGTGGAGGGTGTGTTGTAATAGTGGAGGGTGTGTTGTAATATGGGAGGGTGTGTTGTAATAGTGGAGGGTGTGTTGTAATAGCCGAGGGTTTGTTGTAACATCCCAGGGTGTGTTGTAATAGCGGAGGGTGTGTTGTAACATCCCAGGGTGTGTTGTAATAACTGAGGGTGTGTTGTAATAGCGGAGGGTGTGTTGTAATAGCGGAGGGTATGTTGTAATAGTGGAGGGTGTGTTGTAATAGCGGAGGGTGTGTTGTAATAGCGGAGGGTGTGTTGTAATAGCGGAGGGTGTGTTGTAACATCCCAGGGTGTGTTGTAATAAGGGTGTGTTGTAATAGTGGAGGGTGTGTTGTAATAGCGGAGGGTGTGTTGTAATAGTGGAGGGTGTGTTGTAATAGCGGAGGGTGTGTTGTAATAGTGGAGGGTGTGTTGTAATAGTGGAGGTGTGTTGTAATAGTGGAGGGTGTGTTGTAATAGCCAAGGGTGTGTTGTAATAGCGGGAGGTGTGTTGTAATAGCGGAGGTGTGTTGTAATAGCGGAGGGTGTGTTGTAATAGCGGAGGGTGTGTTGTAATAGCGGAGGGTGTGTTGTAATAGTGGAGGGTGTGTTGTAATAGCGGAGGGTGTGTTGTAATAACCAAGGGTGTGTTGTAACATCCCAGGGTGTGTTGTAATAGTGGAGGGTGTGTTGTAATAGCGGAGGGTGTGTTGTAACATCCCAGGGTGTGTTGTAATAACCAAGGGTGTGTTGTAACATCCCAGGGTGTGTTGTAATAGCGGAGGGTGTGTTGTAATAGCGGAGGGTGTGTTGTAATAGCGGAGGGTGTGTTGTAATAGTGGAGGGGGGTGTGTTGTAATAGCGGAGGGTGTGTTGTAATAGCGGAGGGTGTGTTGTAATAGTGGAGGGTGTGTTGTAATAACTAAGGGTGTGTTGTAATAGCGGAGGGTGTGTTGTAACATCCCAGGGTGTGTTGTAATAGCGGAGGGTGTGTTGTAACATCCCAGGGTGTGTTGTAATAGCGGAGGGTGTGTTGTAATAACCAAGGGTGTGTTGTAATAGTGGAGGGTGTGTTGTAATAGTGGAGGGTGTGTTGTAATAGTGGAGGGTGTGTTGTAATATGGGAGGGTGTGTTGTAATAGTGGAGGGTGTGTTGTAATAGCCGAGGGTTTGTTGTAATAGTGGAGGGTGTGTTGTAATAACTAAGGGTGTGTTGTAATAGCGGAGGGTGTGTTGTAACATCCCAGGGTGTGTTGTAATAGCGGAGGGTGTGTTGTAACATCCCAGGGTGTGTTGTAATAGCGGAGGGTGTGTTGTAATAACCAAGGGTGTGTTGTAATAGTGGAGGGTGTGTTGTAATAGCGGAGGGTGTGTTGTAATAGTGGAGGGTGTGTTGTAATAGTGGAGGGTGTGTTGTAATAGTGGAGGGTGTGTTGTAATAGTGGAGGGTGTGTTGTAACATCCCAGGGTGTGTTGTAATAGCGGAGGGTGTGTTGTAATAGTGGAGGGTGTGTTGTAATAGCGGAGGGTGTGTTGTAATAGCCAAGGGTGTGTTGTAATAGTGGAGGGTGTGTTGTAATAACCAAGGGTGTGTTGTAATAGCGGAGGGTGTGTTGTAATAACCAAGGGTGTGTTGTAATAGCGGAGGGTGTGTTGTAATAGCGGAGGGTGTGTTGTAATAGCGGAGGGTGTGTTGTAATAGCGGAGGGTGTGTTGTAATAGTGGAGGGTGTGTTGTAATAGTGGAGGGTGTGTTGTAATAGTGGAGGGTGTGTTGTAATAGCGGAGGGTGTGTTGTAATAGCGGCGGGTGTGTTGTAATAGCGGAGGGTGTGTTGTAATAGCCGAGGGTGTGTTGTAATAGCCGAGGGTGTGTTGTAATAGCGGAGGGTGTGTTGTAACATCCCAGGGTGTGTTGTAATAGCGGAGGGTGTGTTGTAACATCCCAGGGTGTGTTGTAATAGCGGAGGGTGTGTTGTAATAACCAAGGGTGTGTTGTAATAGTGGAGTGTGTGTTGTAATAGCGGAGGGTGTGTTGTAATAGTGGAGGGTGTGTTGTAATAGTGGAGGGTGTGTTGTAATAGTGGAGGGTGTGTTGTAATAGTGGAGGGTGTGTTGTAACATCCCAGGGTGTGTTGTAATAGCGGAGGGTGTGTTGTAATAGTGGAGGGTGTGTTGTAATAGCGGAGGGTGTGTTGTAATAGCCAAGGGTGTGTTGTAATAGTGGAGGGTGTGTTGTAATAACCAAGGGTGTGTTGTAATAGCGGAGGGTGTGTTGTAATAACCAAGGGTGTGTTGTAATAGCGGAGGGTGTGTTGTAATAGCGGAGGGTGTGTTGTAATAGCGGAGGGTGTGTTGTAATAGCGGAGGGTGTGTTGTAATAGTGGAGGGTGTGTTGTAATAGTGGAGGGTGTGTTGTAATAGTGGAGGGTGTGTTGTAATAGCGGAGGGTGTGTTGTAATAGCGGAGGGTGTGTTGTAATAGTGGAGGGTGTGTTGTAATAGCGGAGGGTGTGTTGTAATAGCGGAGGGTGTTTTGTAATAGCGGAGGGTGTGTTGTAATAGCGGAGGGTGTGTTGTAATAGCGGAGGGTGTGTTGTAATAACCAAGGGTGTGTACTAACATCCCAGGGTGTGTTGTAATAGTGGAGGGTGTGTTGTAATAGCGGAGGGTGTGTTGTAACATCCCAGGGTGTGTTGTAATAGTGGAGGGTGTGTTGTAATAGCGGATGGTGTGTTGAATAGTGGAGGGTGTGTTGTAATAGTGGAGGGTGTGTTGTAATAGTGGATGGTGTGTTGTAACATCCCAGGGTGTGTTGTCATAGTGGAGGGTGTGTTGTAATAGCGGAGGGTGTGTTGTAATAGCGGAGGGTGTGTTGTAATATCGGAGGGTGTGTTGTAATAGTGGAGGGTGTGTTGTAATAGCGGAGGGTGTGTTGTAACAGCCCAGGGTGTGTTGTAATAGCGGAGGGTGTGTTGTAATAGCGGAGGGTGTGTTGTAATAGCGGAGGGTGTGTTGTAATAGCGGAGGGTGTGTTGTAACATCCCAGGGTGTGTTGTAATAGCGGAGGGTGTGTTGTAATAGCGGAGGGTGTGTTGTAACATCCCAGGGTGTGTTGTAACATCCAAGGGTGTGTTGTAATAGTGGAGGGTGTGTTGTAATAGTGGAGGGTGTGTTGTAATAGCCGAGGGTGTGTTGTAATAGCGGAGGGTGTGTTGTAATAGCGGAGGGTGTGTTGTAATAACCAAGGGTGTGTTATAACATCCCAGGGTGTGTTGTAACATCCCAGGGTGTGTTGTAACATCCCAGGGTGTGTTGTAATAACCAAGGGTGTGTTGTAATAGTAGAGGGTGTGTTGTAACATCCCAGGGTGTGTTGTAATAACCAAGGGTGTGCTGTAATAACCAAGGGTGTGCTGTAACATCCCAGGGTGTGTTGTAAGAGCGGAGGGTGTGTTGTAATAGTGGAGGGTGTGTTGTAACATCCCAGGGTGTGTTGTAATAGCGGATGGTGTGTTGTAATAGCCAAGGGTGTGTTGTAATAGTCAAGGGTGTGTTGTAATAGCGGAGGGTGTGTTGTAATAGCGGAGGGTGTGTTGTAATAGCGGAGGGTGTGTTGTAATAGCGGAGGGTGTGTTGTAATAGCGGAGGGTGTGTTGTAATAGTGGAGGGTGTGTTGTAACATCCCAGGGTGTGTTGTAATAGCGGAGGGTGTGTTGTAATAGCGGAGGGTGTGTTGAGGTGTGTTGTAATATCCCAGGGTGTGTTGTAATAGCGGAGGGTGTGTTGTAATAGCGGAGGGTGTGTTGTAATAGCGGAGGGTGTGTTGTAATAGTGGAGGGTGTGTTGTAATAGCGGAGGGTGTGTTGTAATAGCGGAGGGTGTGTTGTAATAGCGGAGGGTGTGTTGTAATAGCCAAGGGTGTGTTGTAATAGTGGAGGGTGTGTTGTAATAGCGGAGGGTGTGTTGTAATAGTGGAGGGTGTGTTGTAATAGCGGAGGGTGTGTTGTAATAGCGGAGGGTGTGTTGTAATAGTGGAGGGTGTGTTGTAATAGTGGAGGGTGTGTTGTAATAGCGGAGGGTGTGTTGTAATAGCCGAGGGTGTGTTGTAACATCCCAGGGTGTGTTGTAATAGCGGAGGGTGTGTTGTAATAGCCAAGGGTGTGTTGTAACATGGAGGGTGTGTTGTAATAGTGGAGGGTGTGTTGTAATAGTGGAGGGTGTGTTGTAATAGCCAAGGGTGTGTTGTAACATCCCAGGGTGTGTTGTAATAGTGGAGGGTGTGTTGTAATAGCGGAGGGTGTGTTGTAATAGCCAAGGGTGTGTTGTAACATCCCAGGGTGTGTTGTAATAGTGGAGGGTGTGTTGTAATAGTGGAGGATGTGTTGTAATAGTGGAGGGTGTGTTGTAATAGCGGAGGGTGTGTTGTAATAGCGGAGGGTGTGTTGTAATAACCAAGGGTGTGTTGTAATAGCGGAGGGTGTGTTGTAATAGCGGAGGGTGTGTTGTAATAGCGGAGGGTGTGTTGTAATAGTGGAGGGTGTGTTGTAATAGCGGAGGGTGTGTTGTAACATCCCAGGGTGTGTTGTAATAGTGGAGGGTGTGTTGTAATAGCGGATGGTGTGTTGTAATAGTGGAGGGTGTGTTGTAATAGTGGAGGGTGTGTTGTAATAGTGGATGGTGTGTTGTAACATCCCAGGGTGTGTTGTCATAGTGGAGGGTGTGTTGTAATAGCGGAGGGTGTGTTGTAATAGCGGAGGGTGTGTTGTAACATCCGAGGGTGTGTTGTAATAGCGGAGGGTGTGTTGTAATAGCGGAGGGTGTGTTGTAACATCCCAGGGTGTGTTGTAATAGCGGAGGGTGTGTTGTAATAGCGGAGGGTGTGCTGTAATAGCCAAGGGTGTGTTGTAATAACCAAGGGTGTGTTGTAATAGCGGAGGGTGTGTTGTAATAGCGGAGGGTGTGTTGTAATAGTGGAGGATGTGTTGTAATAGTGGAGGGTGTGTTGTAATAGCGGAGGGTGTGTTGTAATAGCCAAGGGTGTGTTGTAATAACCAAGGGTGTGTTGTAATAGCGGAGGGTGTGTTGTAATAGCGGAGGGTGTGTTGTAATAGTGGAGGGTGTGTTGTAATAGCGGAGGGTGTGTTGTAATAGCCAAGGGTGTGTTGTAATAGTCAAGGGTGTGTTGTAATAGCGGAGGGTGTGTTGTAATAGCGGAGGGTGTGTTGTAATAGCGGAGGGTGTGTTGTAATAGCGGAGGGTGTGTTGTAATAGTGGAGGGTGTGTTGTAACATCCCAGGGTGTGTTGTAATAGCGGAGGGTGTGTTGTAATAGCGGAGGGTGTGTTGTAACATCCGAGTGTGTGTTGTAACATCCCAGGGTGTGTTGTAATAGCGGAGGGTGTGTTGTAATAGCGGAGGGTGTGTTGTAACATAATAACGGAGGGTGTGTTGTAATAGTGGAGGGTGTGTTGTAATAGCGGAGGGTGTGTTGTAATAGTGGAGGGTGTGTTGTAATAGCGGAGGGTGTGTTGTAATAGCGGAGGGTGTGTTGTAATAGTGGAGGGTGTGTTGTAATAGTGGAGGGTGTGTTGTAATAGCGGAGGGTGTGTTGTAATAGCCGAGGGTGTGTTGTAACATCCCAGGGTGTGTTGTAATAGCGGAGGGTGTGTTGTAATAGCGGAGGGTGTGTTGTAATAGTGGAGGGTGTGTTGTAATAGCGGAGGGTGTGTTGTAATAGCGGAGGGTGTGTTGTAATAGCGGAGGGTGTGTTGTAATAGTGGAGGGTGTGTTGTAATAGCCAAGGGTGTGTTGTAACATCCCAGGGTGTGTTGTAATAGTGGAGGGTGTGTTGTAATAGCGGAGGGTGTGTTGTAATAGCCAAGGGTGTGTTGTAACATCCCAGGGTGTGTTGTAATAGTGGAGGGTGTGTTGTAATAGTGGAGGATGTGTTGTAATAGTGGAGGGTGTGTTGTAATAGCGGAGGGTGTGTTGTAATAGCCAAGGGTGTGTTGTAATAACCAAGGGTGTGTTGTAATAGCGGAGGGTGTGTTGTAATAGCGGAGGGTGTGTTGTAATAGCGGAGGGTGTGTTGTAATAGCGGAGGGTGTGTTGTAATAGCGGAGGGTGTGTTGTAATAGTGGAGGGTGTGTTGTAATAGCGGAGGGTGTGTTGTAACATCCCAGGGTGTGTTGTAATAGTGGAGGGTGTGTTGTAATAGCGGATGGTGTGTTGTAATAGTGGAGGGTGTGTTGTAATAGTGGAGGGTGTGTTGTAATAGTGGATGGTGTGTTGTAACATCCCAGGGTGTGTTGTCATAGTGGAGGGTGTGTTGTAATAGCGGAGGGTGTGTTGTAATAGCGGAGGGTGTGTTGTAACATCCCAGGGTGTGTTGTAATAGCGGAGGGTGTGTTGTAATAGCGGAGGGTGTGTTGTAATAGCGGAGGGTGTGTTGTAACATCCCAGGGTGTGTTGTAATAGCGGAGGGTGTGTTGTAATAGCGGAGGGTGTGTTGTAATAGCCAAGGGTGTGTTGTAATAACCAAGGGTGTGTTGTAATAGCGGAGGGTGTGTTGTAATAGCGGAGGGTGTGTTGTAATAGTGGAGGGTGTGTTGTAATAGCGGATGGTGTGTTGTAATAGTGGAGGGTGTGTTGTAATAGTGGAGGGTGTGTTGTAATAGTGGATGGTGTGTTGTAACATCCCAGGGTGTGTTGTCATAGTGGAGGGTGTGTTGTAATAGCGGAGGGTGTGTTGTAATAGTGGAGGGTGTGTTGTAATAACCAAGGGTGTGTTGTAATAGCGGAGGGGTGTGTTGTAATAGCGGAGGGTGTGTTGTAATAGTGGAGGGTGTGTTGTAATAGCGGAGGGTGTGTTGTAATAGCGGAGGGTGTGTTGTAATAGCGGAGGGTGTGTTGTAATAGCGGAGGGTGTGTTGTAATAGTGGAGGGTGTGTTGTAATAGCGGATGGTGTGTTGTAATAGTGGAGGGTGTGTTGTAATAGTGGAGGGTGTCTTGTAATAGTGGATGGTGTGTTGTAACATCCCAGGGTGTGTTGTCATAGTGGAGGGTGTGTTGTAATAGCGGAGGGTGTGTTGTAATAGCGGAGGGTGTGTTGTAACATCCCAGGGTGTGTTGTAATAGCGGAGGGTGTGTTGTAATAGCGGAGGGTGTGTTGTAACATCCCAGGGTGTGTTGTAATAGCGGAGGGTGTGTTGTAATAGCGGAGGGTGTGTTGTAATAGCGGAGGGTGTGTTGTAACATCCCAGGGTGTGTTATAACATCCCAGGGTGTGTTGTAACATCCCAGGGTGTGTTGTAACATCCCAGGGTGTGTTGTAATAACCAAGGGTGTGTTGTAATAGTGGAGGGTGTGTTGTAACATCCCAGGGTGTGTTGTAATAGCGGAGGGTGTGTTGTAATAGCGGAGGGTGTGTTGTAACATCCCAGGGTGTGTTGTAATAGTGGAGGGTGTGTTGTAATAGTGGAGGGTGTGTTGTAATAGTGGAGGGTGTGTTGTAATAACCAAGGGTGTGTTATAACATCCCAGGGTGTGTTGTAACATCCCAGGGTGTGTTGTAACATCCCAGGGTGTGTTGTAATAACCAAGGGTGTGTTGTAATAGTGGAGGGTGTGTTGTAACATCCCAGGGTGTGTTGTAATAACCAAGGGTGTGCTGTAATAACCAAGGGTGTGCTGTAACATCGCAGGGTGTGTTGTAAGAGCGGAGGGTGTGTTGTAATAGTGGAGGGTGTGTTGTAACATCCCAGGGTGTGTTGTAATAGCGGAGGGTGTGTTGTAATAGCCAAGGGTGTGTTGTAATAGTCAAGGGTGTGTTGTAATAGTGGAGGGTGTGTTGTAATAGCGGAGGGTGTGTTGTAATAGTGGAGGGTGTGTTGTAATAGTGGAGGGTGTGTTGTAACATCCCAGGGTGTGTTGTAACATCCCAGGGTGTGTTGTAATAGCGGAGGGTGTGTTGTAATAGCGGAGGGTGTGTTGTAATAGCGGAGGGTGTGTTGTAATAGCCAAGGGTGTGTTGTAATAGCGGAGGGTGTGTTGTAATAGCGGAGGGTGTGTTGTAACATCCCACGGTGTGTTGTAATAGCGGAGGGTGTGTTGTAATAGCGGAGGGTGTGTTGTAACATCCCAGGGTGTGTTGTAACATCCCAGGGTGTGTTGTAATAGCGGAGGGTGTGTTGTAACATCCCAGGGTGTGTTGTAATAGCGGAGGGTGTGTTGTAATAGCGGAGGGTGTGTTGTAATAGCGGAGGGTGTGTTGTAATAGCGGAGGGTGTGTTGTAACATCCCAGGGTGTGTTGTAATAGCGGAGGGTGTGTTGTAATAGCGGAGGGTGTGTTGTAATAGCGGAGGGTGTGTTGTAACATCCCAGGGTGTGTTGGAGCGGGGTGTGTTGTAATAGCGGAGGGTGTGTTGTAATAGCCAAGGGTGTGTTGTAATAACCAAGGGTGTGTTGTAATAGCGGAGGGTGTGTTGTAATAGCGGAGGGTGTGTTGTAATAGTGGAGGGTGTGTTGTAATAGCGGATGGTGTGTTGTAATAGTGGAGGGTGTGTTGTAATAGTGGAGGGTGTGTTGTAATAGTGGATGGTGTGTTGTAACATCCCAGGGTGTGTTGTCATAGTGGAGGGTGTGTTGTAATAGCGGAGGGTGTGTTGTAATAGCCAAGGGTGTGTTGTAATAACCAAGGGTGTGTTGTAATAGCGGAGGGTGTGTTGTAATAGCGGAGGGTGTGTTGTAATAGTGGAGGGTGTGTTGTAATAGCGGAGGGTGTGTTGTAATAGCGGAGGGTGTGTTGTAATAGCGGAGGGTGTGTTGTAATAGCGGAGGGTGTGTTGTAATAGTGGAGGGTGTGTTGTAATAGCGGATGGTGTGTTGTAATAGTGGAGGGTGTGTTGTAATAGTGGAGGGTGTCTTGTAATAGTGGATGGTGTGTTGTAACATCCCAGGGTGTGTTGTCATAGTGGAGGGTGTGTTGTAATAGCGGAGGGTGTGTTGTAATAGCGGAGGGTGTGTTGTAACATCCCAGGGTGTGTTGTAATAGCGGAGGGTGTGTTGTAATAGCGGAGGGTGTGTTGTAACATCCCAGGGTGTGTTGTAATAGCGGAGGGTGTGTGTTGTAATAGCGGAGGGTGTGTTGTAATAGTGGAGGGTGTGTTGTAACATCCCAGGGTGTGTTATAATATCCCAGGGTGTGTTGTAACATCCCAGGGTGTGTTGTAACATCCCAGGGTGTGTTGTAATAACCAAGGGTGTGTTGTAATAGTGGAGGGTGTGTTGTAACATCCCAGGGTGTGTTGTAATAGCGGAGGGTGTGTTGTAATAGCGGAGGGTGTGTTGTAACATCCCAGGGTGTGTTGTAATAGTGGAGGGTGTGTTGTAATAGTGGAGGGTGTGTTGTAATAGTGGAGGGTGTGTTGTAATAACCAAGGGTGTGTTATAACATCCCAGGGTGTGTTGTAACATCCCAGGGTGTGTTGTAACATCCCAGGGTGTGTTGTAATAACCAAGGGTGTGTTGTAATAGTGGAGGGTGTGTTGTAACATCCCAGGGTGTGTTGTAATAACCAAGGGTGTGCTGTAATAACCAAGGGTGTGCTGTAACATCGCAGGGTGTGTTGTAAGAGCGGAGGGTGTGTTGTAATAGTGGAGGGTGTGTTGTAACATCCCAGGGTGTGTTGTAATAGCGGAGGGTGTGTTGTAATAGCCAAGGGTGTGTTGTAATAGTCAAGGGTGTGTTGTAATAGTGGAGGGTGTGTTGTAATAGCGGAGGGTGTGTTGTAATAGTGGAGGGTGTGTTGTAATAGTGGAGGGTGTGTTGTAACATCCCAGGGTGTGTTGTAACATCCCAGGGTGTGTTGTAATAGCGGAGGGTGTGTTGTAATAGCGGAGGGTGTGTTGTAATAGCGGAGGGTGTGTTGTAATAGCCAAGGGTGTGTTGTAATAGCGGAGGGTGTGTTGTAATAGCGGAGGGTGTGTTGTAACATCCCACGGTGTGTTGTAATAGCGGAGGGTGTGTTGTAATAGCGGAGGGTGTGTTGTAACATCCCAGGGTGTGTTGTAACATCCCAGGGTGTGTTGTAATAGCGGAGGGTGTGTTGTAACATCCCAGGGTGTGTTGTAATAGCGGAGGGTGTGTTGTAATAGTGGAGGGTGTGTTGTAATAGCGGAGGGTGTGTTTTAATAGCGGAGGGTGTGTTGTAATAGCGGAGGGTGTGTTGTAATAGCCGAGGGTGTGTTGTAATAGTGGAGGGTGTGTTGTAATAGTGGAGGGTGTGTTGTAATAGTGGAGGGTGTGTTGTAATAGTGGAGGGTGTGTTGTAATAGTGGAGGGTGTGTTGTAATAGCGGAGGGTGTGTTGTAATAGCGGAGGGTGTGTTGTAATAGTGGAGGGTGTGTTGTAATAGTGGAGGGTGTGTTGTAATAGTGGAGGGTGTGTTGTAATAGCGGAGGGTGTGTTGTAATAGCGGAGGGTGTGTTGTAATAGCGGAGGGTGTGTTGTAATAGCGGAGGGTGTGCTGTAATAACCAAGGGTGTGTTGTAATAGCCGAGGGTGTGTTGTAATAGTGGAGGGTCTGTTGTAATAGCGGAGGGTGTGCTGTAATAACCAAGGGTGTGTTGTAATAGCGGAGGGTGTGCTTTAATAACCAAGGGTGTGTTGTAATAGCCGAGGGTGTGTTGTAATAGCGGAGGGTGTGTTGTAATAGCGGAGGGTGTGCTGTAATAGTGGAGGGTGTGTTGTAATAGCAGAGGGTGTGTTGTAATAGTGGAGGGTGTGTTGTAATAGTGGAGGGTGTGTTGTAATAGTGGAGGGTGTGTTGTAATAGTGGAGGGTGTGTTATAATAGTGGAGCGTGTGCTGTAATAGTGGAGGGTGTGCTGTAATAGCGGAGGGTGTGTTGTAATAGCCAAGGGTGTGTTGTAATAGCGGAGGGTGTGTTGTAACATCCCAGGGTGTGTTGTAATAGTGGAGGGTGTGTTGTAATAGTGGAGGGTGTGTTGTAATAGTGGAGGGTGTGTTGTAATAGTGGAGGGTGTGTTGTAACATCCCAGGGTGTGTTGTAATAGTGGAGGGTGTGTTGTAATAGCGGAGGGTGTGTTGTAATAACGGAGGGTGTGTTGTAATAGTGGAGGGTGTGTTGTAATAGCGGAGGGTGTGTTGTAATAGTGGAGGGTGTGTTGTAATAGCGGAGGGTGTGTTGTAATAACGGAGGGTGTGTTGTAATAGTGGAGGGTGTGTTGTAATAGCGGAGGGTGTGTTGTAATAGCGGAGGGTGTGTTGTAATAGCGGAGGGTGTGTTGTAATTGCGGAGGGTGTGTTGTAATAGTGGAGGGTGTGTTGTAATAGTGGAGGGTGTGTTGTAATAGTGGAGGGTGTGTTGTAATAACCAAGGGTGTGTTATAACATCCCAGGGTGTGTTGTAACATCCCAGGGTGTGTTGTAACATCCCAGGGTGTGTTGTAATAACCAAGGGTGTGTTGTAATAGTGGAGGGTGTGTTGTAACATCCCAGGGTGTGTTGTAATAACCAAGGGTGTGCTGTAATAACCAAGGGTGTGCTGTAACATCGCAGGGTGTGTTGTAAGAGCGGAGGATGTGTTGTAATAGTGGAGGGTGTGTTGTAACATCCCAGGGTGTGTTGTAATAGCGGAGGGTGTGTTGTAATAGCCAAGGGTGTGTTGTAATAGTCAAGGGTGTGTTGTAATAGTGGAGGGTGTGTTGTAATAGCGGAGGGTGTGTTGTAATAGTGGAGGGTGTGTTGTAATAGTGGAGGGTGTGTTGTAACATCCCAGGGTGTGTTGTAACATCCCAGGGTGTGTTGTAATAGCGGAGGGTGTGTTGTAATAGCGGAGGGTGTGTTGTAATAGCGGAGGGTGTGTTGGCCAAGGGTGTGTTGTAATAGCGGAGGGTGTGTTGTAATAGCGGAGGGTGTGTTGTAACATCCCAGGGTGTGTTGTAATAGCGGAGGGTGTGTTGTAATAGCGGAGGTGTGTTGTAACATCCCAGGGTGTGTTGTAACATCCCAGGGTGTGTTGTAATAGCGGAGGGTGTGTTGTAACATCCCAGGGTGTGTTGTAATAGCGGAGGGTGTGTTGTAATAGTGGAGGGTGTGTTGTAATAGTGGAGGGTGTGTTTTAATAGCGGAGGGTGTGTTGTAATAGCGGAGGGTGTGTTGTAATAGCGGAGGGTGTGTTGTAATAGTGGAGGGTGTGTTGTAATAGTGGAGGGTGTGTTGTAATAGTGGAGGTGTGTTGTAATAGTGGAGGGTGTGTTGTAATAGCGGAGGGTGTGTTGTAATAGTGGAGGGTGTGTTGTAATAGCGGAGGGTGTGTTGTAATAGTGGAGGGTGTGTTGTAATAGCGGAGGGTGTGTTGTAATAGCCGGAGGGTGTGTTGTAATAGTGGAGGGTGTGTTGTAATAGCGGAGGGTGTGTTGTAATAGTGGAGGTGTGTTGTAATAGCGGAGGGTGTGTTGTAATAGCGGAGGGTGTGTTGTAATAGTGGAGGGTGTGTTGTAATAGCGGAGGGTGTGTTGTAATAGCGGAGGGTGTGTTGTAATAGCGGAGGGTGTGTTGTAATAGCGGAGGGTGTGTTGTAATAGTGGAGGGTGTGTTGTAATAGTGGAGGGTGTGTTGTAATAGTGGAGGGTGTGTTGTAATAACCAAGGGTGTGTTATAACATCCCAGGGTGTGTTGTAACATCCCAGGGTGTGTTGTAACATCCCAGGGTGTGTTGTAATAACCAAGGGTGTGTTGTAATAGTGGAGGGTGTGTTGTAACATCCCAGGGTGTGTTGTAATAACCAAGGGGTGTGCTGTAATAACCAAGGGTGTGTTGTAACATCGCAGTGGAGGTGTGTTGTAATAGTGGAGGGTGTGTTGTAACATCCCAGGGTGTGTTGTAATAGCGGAGGGTGTGTTGTAATAGCCAAGGGTGTGTTGTAATAGTCCAAGGGTGTGTTGTAATAGTGGAGGTGTGTTGTAATAGCGGAGGGTGTGTTGTAATAGTGGAGGTGTGTTGTAATAGTGGAGGGTGTGTTGTAACATCCCAGGGTGTGTTGTAACATCCCAGGGTGTGTTGTAATAGCGGAGGGTGTGTTGTAATAGCGGAGGGTGTGTTGTAATAGCGGAGGGTGTGTTGTAATAGCCAAGGGTGTGTTGTAATAGCGGAGGGTGTGTTGTAATAGCGGAGGGTGTGTTGTAACATAACGGTGTGAGGAGGGTGTGTTGTAATAGCGGAGGGTGTGTTGTAACATCCCAGGGTGTGTTGTAACATCCCAGGGTGTGTTGTAATAGCGGAGGGTGTGTTGTAACATCCCAGGGTGTGTTGTAATAGCGGAGGGTGTGTTGTAATAGTGGAGGGTGTGTTGTAATAGCGGAGGGTGTGTTGTAATAGCGGAGGGTGTGTTGTAATAGCGGAGGGTGTGTTGTAATAGCAAGGGTGTGTTGTAATAGTGGAGGGTGTGTTGTAATAGTGGAGGGTGTGTTGTAATAGTGGAGGGTGTGTTGTAATAGTGGAGGGTGTGTTGTAATAGTGGAGGGTGTGTTGTAATAGCGGAGGGTGTGTTGTAATAGCCAAGGGTGTGTTGTAATAGTGGAGGGTGTGTTGTAATAGCGGAGGGTGTGTTGTACATACGGTGTGTTGTAATAGCGGAGGGTGTGTTGTAATAGCGGAGGGTGTGTTGTAATAGCGGAGGGTGTGTTGTAACATCCCAGGGTGTGTTGTAATAGCGGAGGGTGTGTTGTAATAGCCAGGGTGTGTTGTAAATAGTGGAGGGTGTGTTGTAATAGTGGAGGGTGTGTTGTAATAGTGGAGGGTGTGGAGGGTGTGTTGTAATAGCGGAGGGTGTGTTGTAATAGCGGAGGGTGTGTTGTAATAGTGGAGGGTGTGTTGTAATAGTGGAGGGTGTGTTGTAATAGTGGAGGTGTGTTGTAACAGTGGAGGTGTGTTGTAATAGTGGAGGGTGTGTTGTAATAGTGGAGGTGTGTTGTAATAGCGGAGGGTGTTGTAATAGTGGAGGTGTGTGTTACCAAGGGTGTGTTGTAATAGTGGAGGGTGTGTTGTAATAACTGGAGGGTGTGTTGTAATAGTGGAGGGTGTGTTGTAATAGCGGAGGGTGTGTTGTAATAGCGGAGGGTGTGTGTAATAGCGGAGGGTTGTTGTAATAGCGGAGGGTGTGTTGTAATAGTGGAGGGTGTGTTGTAATAGTGGAGGGTGTGTTGTAATAGTGGAGGGTGTGTTGTAATAAGCGGAGGGTGTGTTGTAATAGTGGAGGGTGTGTTGTAATAGCGGAGGGTGTGTTGGGTGTGTTGTAATAGCGGAGGGTGTGTTGTAATAGCGGAGGTGTGTTGTAATAGCGGAGGGTGTGTTGTAATAGTGGAGGGTGTGTTGTAATAGTGGAGGGTGTGTTGTAATAGTGGAGGGTGTGTTGTAATAGTGGAGGGTGTGTTGTAATAGCGGAGGGTGTGTTGTAATAGCGGAGGGTGTGTTGTAATAGTGGAGGGTGTGTTGTAATAGTGGAGGGTGTGTTGTAATAGCGGAGGGTGTGTTGTAATAGTGGAGGGTGTGTTGTAATAGCGGAGGGTGTGTTGTAATATCCAAGGGTGTGTTGTAATAGTGGAGGGTGTGTTGTAATAGTGGAGGGTGTGTTGTAATAGTGGAGGGTGTGTTGTAATAGCGGAGGGTGTGTTGTAATAGTGGAGGGTGTGTTGTAATAGTGGAGGGTGTGTTGTAATAGCGGAGGGTGTGTTGTAATAGCGGAGGGTGTGTTGTAATAGTGGAGGGGGTGTAATAGCGGAGGGTGTGTTGTAATAGTGGAGGTGTGTTGTAATACGGAGGGTGTGTTGTAATAGTGGAGGGTGTGTTGTAATAGTGGAGGGTGTGTTGTAATAGCGGAGGGTGTGTTGTAATAGCGGAGGGTGTGTTGTAATAGCGGAGGGTGTGTTGTAATAGCGGAGGGTGTGTTGTAATAAGGGTGTGTTGTAATAGTGGAGGGTGTGTTGTAATAGCGGAGGGTGTGTTGTAATAGTGGAGGGTGTGTTGTAATATCCCAGGGTGTGATCCCAGGGTGTGTTGTAATAGCGGAGGGTGTGTTGTAATAGCGGAGGGTGTGTTGTAATAGTGGAGGGTGTGTTGTAATAGTGGAGGGTGTGTTGTAATAGCGGAGGGTGTGTTGTAATAACCAAAGGGTGTGTTGTAATAGCGGAGGGTGTGTTGTAATAGCGGAGGGTGTGTTGTAATAGCGGAGGGTGTGTTGTAATATCGGAGGGTGTGTTGTAATAGTGGAGGGTGTGTTGTAATAGTGGAGGGTGTGTTGTAATAGCGGAGGGTGTGTTGTAATAACCAAGGGTGTGTTGTAACATCCCAGGGTGTGTTGTAATAGTGGAGGGTGTGTTGTAATAGCGGAGGGTGTGTTGTAACATCCCAGGGTGTGTTGTAATAGTGGAGGGTGTGTTGTAATAGCGGAGGGTGTGTTGTAATAGTGGAGGGTGTGTTGTAATAGTGGAGGGTGTGTTGTAACATCCCAGGGTGTGTTGTAATAGTGGAGGGTGTGTTGTAATAGCGGAGGGTGTGTTGTAATAGCGGAGGGTGTGTTGTAATAGCGGAGGGTGTGTTGTAATAGCGGAGGGTGTGTTGTAATAGCGGAGGGTGTGTTGTAACATCCCAGGGTGTGTTGTAATAGCAGAGGGTGTGTTGTAATAGCGGAGGGTGTGTTGTAATAGCGGAGGGTGTGTTGTAATAACGGAGGGTGTGTTGTAATAGCGGAGGGTGTGTTGTAATAGCGGAGGGTGTGTTGTAACAAGGGTGTGTTGTAATAGCCGAGGGTGTGTTGTAATAGCGGAGGGTGTGTTGTAATAGCGGAGGGTGTGTTGTAATAGCGGAGGGTGTGTTGTAATAGCGGAGGGTGTGTTGTAATAGCGGAGGGTGTGTTGTAATAGTGGAGGGTGTGTTGTAATAGCGGAGGGTGTGTTGTAATAGTGGAGGGTGTGTTGTAATAGCGGGGTGTGTTGTAATAGTGGAGGGTGTGTTGTAATAGCGGAGGGTGTGTTGTAATAGCGGAGGGTGTGTTGTAATAGCGGAGGGTGTGTTGTAATAGCGGAGGGTGTGTTGTAATAGTGGAGGTGTGTTGTAATAGTGGAGGGTGTGTTGTAATAGCGGAGGGTGTGTTGTAATAGGGTGTGTTGTAATATCCCAGGGTGTGTTGTAATAGTGGAGGGTGTGTTGTAATAGCCAAGGGTGTGTTGTAACATCCCAGGGTGTGTTGTAATAGTGGAGGGTGTGTTGTAATAGCGGAGGGTGTGTTGTAATAGCCAAGGGTGTGTTGTAATAACCAAGGGTGTGTTGTAATAGCGGAGGGTGTGTTGTAATAGCGGAGGGTGTGTTGTAATAGCCAAGGGTGTGTTGTAATAGTGGAGGGTGTGTTGTAATAGCGGAGGGTGTGTTGTAATAGTGGAGGGTGTGTTGTAATAGCGGAGGGTGTGTTGTAATAGCGGAGGGTGTGTTGTAATAGTGGAGGGTGTGTTGTAATAGTGGAGGGTGTGTTGTAATAGCGGAGGGTGTGTTGTAATAGTGGAGGGTGTGTTGTAATAGTGGAGGGTGTGTTGTAATAGTGGAGGGTGTGTTGTAATAGCCAAGGGTGTGTTGTAATATCCCAGGGTGTGTTGTAATAGTGGAGGGTGTGTTGTAATAGTGGAGGGTGTGTTGTAATAGCCGGAGGGTGTGTTGTAATATCCCAGGGTGTGTTGTAATAGTGGAGGGTGTGTTGTAATAGTGGAGGTTGTGTGTTGTAATAGCCAAGGAGGGTGTGTTGTAATAGTGGAGGGTGTGTTGTAATAGTGGAGGGTGTGTTGTAATAGCGGAGGGTGTGTTGTAATAACCAAGGGTGTGTTGTAATAGCCGAGGGTGTGTTGTAATAGCGGAGGGTGTGTTGTAATAGCGGAGGGTGTGTTGTAATAACCAAGGGTGTGTTGTAATAGCCGAGGGTGTGTTGTAATAACTAAGGGTGTGTTGTAATAGCGGAGGGTGTGTTGTAATAGCGGAGGGTGTGTTGTAATAGCGGAGGGTGTGTTGTAATAGCCAAGGGTGTGTTGTAATAGTCCCAGGGTGTGTTGTAATAGTGGAGGTGTGTTGTAATAGTGGAGGTGTGTTGTAATAGTGGAGGGTGTGTTGTAACATCCCAGGGTGTGTTGTAATAGTGGAGGGTGTGTTGTAATAGCGGAGGGTGTGTTGTAATAGCCAAGGGTGTGTTGTAATAACCAAGGGTGTGTTGTAATAGCGGAGGGTGTGTTGTAATAGCGGAGGGTGTGTTGTAATAACCAAGGGTGTGTTGTAATAGTGGAGGGTGTGTTGTAATAGCGGAGGGTGTGTTGTAATAGCGGAGGGTGTGTTGTAATAGTGGAGGGTGTGTTGTAATATAGCGGAGGGTGTGTTGTAATAGCGGAGGGTGTGTTGTAATAGTGGAGGTGTGTTGTAATAGCGGAGGGTGTGTTGTAATAGCGGAGGGTGTGTTGTAATAACCAAGGGTGTGTTGTAATAGTGGAGGGTGTGTTGTAATAGTGGAGGTGTGTTGTAATAGCGGAGGTGTGTTGTAATAGCGGAGGGTGTGTTGTAATAGTGGAGGGTGTGTTGTAATAGCGGAGGGTGTGTTGTAATAGCGGAGGGTGTGTTGTAATAGTGGAGGGTGTGTTGTAATAGCGGAGGGTGTGTTGTAATAGCCGAGGTGTGTTGTAATAGCGGAGGGTGTGTTGTAATAGTGGAGGGTGTGTTGTAATAGCAGAGGGTGTGTTGTAATAGTGGAGGGTGTGTTGTAATAGTGGAGGGTGTGTTGTAATAGCGGAGGTGTGTTGTAATAGTGGAGGGTGTGTTGTAATAGTGGAGGGTGTGTTGTAATAGTGGAGGTGTGTTGTAATAGTGGAGGGTGTGTTGTAATAGTGGAGGGTGTGTTATAATAGTGGAGCGTGTGCTGTAATAGTGGAGGGTGTGCTGTAATAGCGGACGGTGTGGTGTAATAGCCAAGGGTGTGTTGTAATAGCGGAGGGTGTGTTGTAACATCCCAGGGTGTGTTGTAATAACCAAGGGTGTGTTGTAACATCCCAGGGTGTGTTGTAATAACCAAGGGTGTGTTGTAACATCCCAGTGTGTGTTGTAACATCCCAGGGTGTGTTGTAATAGTGGAGGGTGTGTTGTAATAGCGGAGGGTGTGTTGTAATAGCGGAGGGTGTGTTGTAATAGTGGAGGGTGTGTTGTAATAGCGGAGGGTGTGTTGTAATAGTGGAGGGTGTGTTGTAATAGCGGAGGGTGTGTTGTAATAGCGGAGGGTGTGCTGTAATAACCAAGGGTGTGTTGTAATAGCCGAGGGTGTGTTGTAATAGTGGAGGGTGTGTTGTAATAGCGGAGGGTGTGCTGTAATAACCAAGGGTGTGTTGTAATAGCGGAGGGTGTGCTGTAATAACCAAGGGTGTGTTGTAATAGCCGAGGGTGTGTTGTAATAGCGGAGGGTGTGTTGTAATAGCGGAGGGTGTGCTGTAATAACCAATGGTGTGTTGTAATAGCCGAGGGTGTGTTGTAATAGTGGAGGGTGTGTTGTAATAGCGGAGGGTGTGCTGTAATAACCAAGGGTGTGTTGTAATAGCGGAGGGTGTGTTGTAATAGCGGAGGGTGTGCTGTAATAACCAAGGGTGTGTTGTAATAGCCGAGGGTGTGTTGTAATAGTGGAGGGTGTGTTGTAATAGCCAAGGGTGTGTTGTAATAGTGGAGGGTGTGTTGTAATAGCCGAGGGTGTGTTGTAATAGTGGAGGGTGTGTTGTAATAGTGGAGGGTGTGTTGTAATAGTGGAGGGTGTGTTGTAATAGTGGAGGGTGTGTTGTAATAGTGGAGGGTGTGTTGTAATAGCGGAGGGTGTGTTGTAATAGCCAAGGGTGTGTTGTAATAGTGGAGGGTGTGTTGTAATAGCCGAGGGTGTGTTGTAATAGTGGAGGGTGTGTTGTAATAGTGGAGGGTGTGTTGTAATAGTGGAGGGTGTGTTGTAATAGTGGAGGGTGTGTTGTAATAGTGGAGGGTGTGTTGTAATAGTGTAGGGTGTGCTGTAATAGTGGAGGGTGTGCTGTAATAGCGGAGGGTGTGTTGTAATAGCCAAGGGTGTGTTGTAATAGCGGAGGGTGTGTTGTAATAGCAGAGGGTGTGCTGTAATAGCGGAGGGTGTGTTGTAACATCCCAGGGTGTGTTGTAATAACCAAGGGTGTGTTGTAATAGCGGAGGGTGTGTTGTAATAACCAAGGGTGTGTTGTAATAGTGGAGGGTGTGTTGTAATAACCAAGGGTGTGTTGTAATAGCGGAGGGTGTGTTGTAATAACCAAGGGTGTGTTGTAATAGTGGAGGGTGTGTTGTAATAACCAAGGGTGTGTTGTAATAACCAAGGGTGTGTTGTAATAACCAAGAGTGTGTTGTAATAGCGGAGGGTGTGTTGTAATAACCAAGGGTGTGTTGTAATAGCGGAGGGTGTGTTGTAACATCCCAGGGTGTGTTGTAATAGCGGAGGGTGTGTTGTAATAGCGGAGGGTGTGTTGTAATAGCCAAGGGTGTAACAGCGTCTGTCCTCTGGAACACACAGGGATGATGAGCGGTAGTACGCATTATGACAAGTTTGGTTGGTTGGTACACTCAGTTCCCCTGTAAACACCCTCCCCCCCCACCCCCACCAGCTCCCTCCCTCCCTCCCTTCCTCCTTCCATCTCTCTCTCTCCCTCCCTCCCTTCCTCCTTCCATCTCTCTCCCTCCCTCCCTCCCTTCCTCCTTCTATCTCTCTCTCTCCCTCCCTCCCTTCCTCCTTCCATCTCTCTCTCTCTCTCCCTCCCTCCCTTCCTCCTTCCATCTCTCTCCTCCCTCCCTCCCTTCCTCCTTCCATCTCTCTCCTCCCTCCCTCCCTTCCTCCTTCTATCTCTCTCTCCCTCCCTCCCTTCCCATCTCTCTCCCTCCCTCCCTCCTTCCTCCTTCTATATCTCTCTCTCCCTCCCTCCCTTCCTCCTTCCATCTCTCTCTCTCTCCTCCCTCCCTTCCTCCTTCCATCCCTCCCTCCCTCCTCCTTCCATCTCCTCTCCTTCCATCCTCTCCTCTCCTCCCTCCCTCCTTCCTCCTTCCATCTCTCCTCCTCCCTCCCTCCCTCCCTTCCTCCTTCCATCTCTCTCCCTCCTCCCTCCCTCCCTTCCTCCTTCCATCTCTCTCCCTCCCTCCCTCCCTCCCTTCCTCCTTCCATCTCTCCCTCCCTCCCTCCCTTCCTCCTTCCATCTCTCTCCCTCCTCCCCCCTCCCTTCCATCTCTCTCCCTCCCTCCTCCCTTCCTCCTTCTATCTCTCGCTCCATACGCTTCTGTGTGCACTCAATAATTTACTGTGTGAAGACCAGTGTCAGCTCTCAGACTGCTGTCTGGGAGGCATGGTTAAAATAGCTCCCAATGCCACAGCCACACACACAGACAGACGCACACACACACACACACACACACACACACACACACACACACACACACACACACACACACACACACACACACACACACACACACACACACACACACACACACACACACACACACACACACACACACACACACACACACACACACAAGCCAATGCTTGTTTTTCACCATATGCTATGTGTTGTTTGCACTTCCTGTTTTTCCCAACAACCTCGTTAGTCTTCATTCGCTGAGTTCAGTACATATGCATTTGTCTTCCAGAGGTGGGCAGGAACTCACAGTAATCTAAATTAAAACCCACCTGGGTAATCCTTCCAATCCCTTCATTTTAATAAATTGTAATCACCGTAACTATAATTAGATTCATTAGTCTAATTTCACAAAGAGGTAGACTCACTACCATATACAATCTACTTCAGCTTGTTCCCAAAAACAATAGCTAACTGATCCCCATCGCTCTCCCACACATATAAAGTGTGTGTGTGTGTGTGTGTGTGTATGTTCGTGTGTTGCTGTCATACTGTAGCCAAGGGCTCTCCAACCCTGGTACAGGAACGTAACCTCCAGGAGGGTCTCTCTCCAGGAACAGGGTTGGAGTTAAAACCTACAGGAGGGTCTCTCTCCAGGAACAGGGTTGGAGTTAAAACCTACAGGAGGGTCTCTCTCCAGGAACAGGGTTGGAGTTAAAACCTACAGGAGGGTCTCTCTCCAGGAACAGGGTTGGAGTTAAAACCTACAGGAGGGTCTCTCTCCAGGAACAGGGTTGGAGTTAAAACCTACAGGAGGGTCTCTCTCCAGGAACAGGGTTGGAGTTAAAACCTACAGGAGGGTCTCTCTCCAGGAACAGGGTTGGAGAGCCCTGATGTAGCTGCTCTGTCAGGTATCACAACTGAGGGTTAAATGAACCCTACAGTACATTTGCTGAACAGTAGAGAGTGTGACAGCTAGAGAAAGACCACCCCCCCTCTCTCGCTCTCTCTTTCTTTCGCACTCTCTCTCTCAGCTAGAAAACTACCCCCCTCTCTCTCTCCCCCCTCTCTCTCTCTCTTTCTTTAGCTCTCTCTCGGTCTCTTTCTCTCTCTCGCTCTCTCTCTCTCACAGCTAGAAAACTACCCCCCCTCTCTCTCACTCTCTCTACCCGAGAGTCAGCTGGCCCTCTCCCAAACCCCCTGCCCTCTTTTGTGCGTGCACACACACACACACACACACACACACACACTGGACTGAGAGCGATGCCAGCTTTGCAGAGGTGGCACAATATATACAGTATATTACAATGACTTATAATGGACCAAAGTAATGAAGTCAATGTGGGTGATAATATATTAATATATAATATAATATAATATATTAGCGACAAATCGTCATCTTATATTTGAATAAAACTGTGTATTTCTGTTGTTGTTTTTCTGTTGTTGCTTTTGTGTGTAATAAATGTACGTCATTATTAAAATAAAATAAATGATAATAAAACACTGATGTAAATACAGTCTGTGTGTTTCCATGTTTTTCTGTGTATTTCCATGTTTATCTGTGTATTTCCATGTTTTGCTGTGTATATCTGTGTATTTCCATGTTTTTCTGTGTATTTCCATGTTTTTCTGTGTATGTTGATCTGTGTATTTCCATGTTTATCTGTGTATTTCCATGTTTATCGGTGTATTTCCATGTTCCTCGGTGTATTTCCATGTTCCTCGGTGTATTTCCATGTTCCAGAGGAGGGGAGAGCAGAGGAGGGAGTGGGAGAGGAGGGGGAGCGGAAGGGAGGGGAGAGCAGAGGAGGGGGTGGGAGAGGAGGGGAGCGGAAGGGAGGGGAGGGGAGAGCAGAGGAGGGGGTGGGAGAGGAGGGGGGAGGGAAGGGAGGGGAGAGCAGAGGAGGGGAAGGGGAAGGGAGGGAGAGCAGAGGAGGGGATGGGAGGAGGGGGAGGGAAAGGGAGAGCAGAGGAGGGGGAGGGAGTGGGAGAGGAGGGGTGGGAGAAGGGAGGGGAGAGCAGATGAGTGGGTGGGAGAGGAGGGGGAGGGAAGGGGGAGAGCAGAGGAGGGGGTGGGAGGGGGGAGAGCAGAGGAGGGGGGAGGGGGAGAGCAGAGGGAAGAACATAGGAGGGGTGGGAGAGGAGGGGAGAGGGGAAGGGAGGGAAGAGCAGAGGAAGGGAGGGGAGAGGAGGGGGAAGGGAGGGGAGATCAGATGAGGTGGTGTGAGAGGAGGGGGAGGAGAAGGGAGGGAGGGGAGAGGGGAGGGGAAGGGAGGGGAGGAGAAGGGATGGGAGAGGAGAGGAGGGGGAAGGGAGGGGAGAGGAGGGGGAAGAGGAGGGAGAGCAGAGGGGGAGGGAGGAGGAGGGGGAAGGGAGGGGAGATCAGATGAGGTGGTGTGAGAGGAGGGGGAGGAGAAGGGAGGGGAGGGGAGGGGAGATCAGATGAGGTGGTGTGAGAGGAGGGGGAGGAGAAGGGAGGGAGGGAGAGAGGGGGGAGGGGAAGGAGGGAGAGCAGAGGAGGGGAGAGCAGAGGAGGGGGAGGGGAAGGGAGGGAGGGGAGAGGAGGGTGGGGAGAGGAGGGG
This sequence comes from Oncorhynchus nerka, assembly GCF_034236695.1. Taxonomy (NCBI): domain Eukaryota; kingdom Metazoa; phylum Chordata; class Actinopteri; order Salmoniformes; family Salmonidae; genus Oncorhynchus; species Oncorhynchus nerka. The sequence continues at coordinate 3,589,708 of NC_088422.1, read as the reverse complement.
AGGGAGAGGAGGGTGTGGGGAGAGGAGGGGGAGGGAGGGGAAGGGAAGGGGGGAGAGCAGAGGAGGGGAGGAGGGGAGAGGGAGGGAGGGAGTGGGAGAGGAGGGGGAGGGGAAGGGAGGGGGAGAGCAGAGGAGAGGGTGGGAGAGGAGGGGGAGGGGAAGGGAGGGAGAGCAGATGGGGGGTGGGAGAGGAGGGGGAGGGAAGGGAAGGGGAAGGGAGGGGAGGGGAGAGCAGAGGAAGGGAGGGGAAAGGATGGGGTTATAGAGTAGGGGAGGGGAAGGGAGGGAGAGGAGGGGGAAGGAAGGGGGAGAGCAGAGGAGGTGGTGTGAGAGGAGGGAGGGGAAGGAGGGAGAGCAGAGGAGGGGAGGGGAGGGGAGAGGAGAGGGAGGGGGGGGGGAGGGGGAGGGAGAGGGAGGGGGAGGGGAAGGGAGGGGAGAGGAGGGGAGGGGAGGGACGGGAGAGCAGAGGAGGTGGTGTGAGAGGAGGGGGAGGGGGAAGGGAGGGGAGAGCAGAGGAGGGGTTGGGAGAGGAGGAGAGGAGAGAGGAGGAGGGGGAGGGGGGGAGGGGAGGGGGAGGGAGAGCAGACGAGGTGGTGGGAGAGGAGGGGGAAGGGAAGGAGGGAGAGCAGAGGACGGGGAGGAGAGGGAGAGCAGAGGAGGGGTGGGAGAGGAGGGTGAGGGGAGAGCAGAGGAGGGGAGAGGGGGAGGGGAGGGGAGAAGGGGGGAGCTCAGGACTCACGAGGCACCCTGTAGGCCTGGTGCGTGGTGCCGGCACTGGTGATACTGGGCTGAGGACACGCACCTCAGGTCGAGTGCGGGGAGGAGGAACAGGGAGAACTGGGCTCTGGCGACGCACAGGAAGGCCGGTGCGGGGGGCTGCCACCGGAGGGCTGGTGCATGGAGATGACACCGGATAGACCGGACCGAGAAGGCGCATTGGAGATCTGGAGTACCCAGCCTGCCCAACCTTACCTGGTTGAATGCTCCCCATAGCCCGCCCAGTGCTGGCGAACCGGGGACACCATGCGTAAGGCTGGTGTCATGTACCCCGGCCCGAGGAGACGCACCGGAGACCAGATGCGTAGAGCCGGCTTCATGGCACCTGGCTCGATGCCCACTCTAGGCCGGCCGATACGAGGAGCTGGGCTATGCACACGCACAGGGGACACCGTGCGCTCCACCACACGGTGCCTGCCCGGTACAACGCCCTCTCTCTCCACGGTAAGCACGGGGAGCTGGCGCAGGTATCCTACCTGACTTCTGTCCCTCTGTCTGCCCTCCCCCAAGAAATTTTTGTGGCTGACTCTCTGGCTTCCAGCCGCACCGCCGTGCTACCTCCTCATACCGGCGCCTCTCTGCTTTCGCTGCCTCCAGCTCTGCTTTGGGACAGCGATATTCCCCTGGCTGTGCCCAGGGTCCTTTGCCGTCCAGAATCTCCTCCCAAGTCCAGAAGTCCTTTGATTGCTGCTGCTGTCCGTTACCACGCTGCTTGGTCCATTGTTGGTGGGTTATTCTGTCACGATCGTCGTATGGAGTAGACCAAAGCGCAGCGTGGTGTGAATACATTCTTCTTTATTTAATGAAGAACACGAAGAACACGAAGAACAAAAAACAACAAAATAAGACGACCATGACCGCTATATAGACAATGTGCTAACGTGCAACATAACATAGACAATAACCCACCAAATACCCAAAGAAGATGGCTGCCTAAATATGGTTCCCAATCAGAGACAACGATGAACACCTGCCTCTAATTGAGAACCACTCTAGGCAACCATAGACCAGCATAAACACCTAGAAGAAAACAACCCCATAAATCTACAAAAAACCCTAGACAGTACAAAACACCCTAGAATAAGTCAAAAACACATATATCACCCATGTCACACCCTGACCTAAACAAAATAATAAAGAACACCAAGAATACTACGGTCAGGGCGTCTCTTGCACAGAGATGCAGTGCCTTTAGAACCGCTGCGCCACTCGGGAACATTTTACAATGACCATCTCAGTCTCCGGACTTAAACCCCCATTTAAAACACTGTGGTTTGAATTGAAAAGGTCCATAAGAACAGATGAAGGATATCAACGATCTGGAAAGATTCTGTACGTAGGAACGTTCTAAGATTCCCTCCCGATGTGTGTTCTAGAATCTAAGAAAACATTCTAGAATAAAAGCTCAGTGTCATTATCCCCAGTATTTGTATTAATTATTATGATATTATTTTTTTCTCTCATTTTTTGTCAAGAGTGCCATTAATTATGGACCTGACTGCCATTTCGGAAAGAACGTTGACAAAAAGGGGCCACTTGTAAGAAATCACCCAACTCAACATGTTTTTTCAGGAGAGCCTAAGATACTAGAGAATGAATATAAGATGACGTGTGCTAACATAAACTCTGCCTTGAGCTTTCTCTCACAGAAAAAAAACAACAATATTTGCCCTTTAGCTAGCGTCCACGGGATCGGATAAAGGCAACCGTATTTACACTGTTCTCAAGACTTCCTATTTTATCTGTCCCTCTGTCTGTCTGGAGCTCAAGAGCTCTTGTACTCACACTGTCTGCCTGTTGCTGAGATGAAAAATAACAATGAGTCTCTCTCTCTCTCTTTCTTTCTCTGTCCTTCCTGGCCTGGCGGCTAAGTTTTCTCCATTCGTCACTCTTGGCATCTTTATACACTGTTGAGGCTGAAAATGTCAAAAGTTGCTTGAGAAGTTACTTCCCGTGCCGGACCGTGCCGGACCGTGCCAGACCGTGCCAGACCGTGCCGGACCGTCATCAATTTGATACCTTGTAGACGGAAACAAGCGGAGCGACAAGGTTCAGTCGTTTTGTTGTCCCCCTTCCCTCCCCCTTCACCCCCCACCCC
>NC_088422.1:3434333-3584333 GCF_034236695.1 Oncorhynchus nerka | reverse complement strand
CAATAGTGCATCTAAATCTTTTAAGGGGGTGAGGAAGGATTACTTTATCCTATCCTAGGTATTCCTTAAAGAGGTGGGGTTTCAGGTGTCTCCGGAAGGTGGTGATTGACTCCGCTGTCCTGGCGTCGTGAGGGAGTTTGTTCCACCATTGGGGGGCCAGAGCAGCGAACAGTTTTGACTGGGCTGAGCGGGAACTGTACTTCCTCAGTGGTAGGGAGGCGAGCAGGCCAGAGGTGGATGAACGCAGTGCCCTTGTTTGGGTGTAGGGCCTGATCAGAGCCTGGAGGTACTGAGGTGCCGTTCCCCTCACAGCTCCGTAGGCAAGCACCATGGTCTTGTAGCGGATGCGAGCTTCAACTGGAAGCCAGTGGAGAGAGCGGAGGAGCGGGGTGACGTGAGAGAACTTGGGAAGGTTGAACACCAGACGGGCTGCGGCATTCTGGATGAGTTGTAGGGGTTTAATGGAACAGGCAGGGAGCCCAGCCAACAGCGAGTTGCAGTAATCCAGACGGGAGATGACAAGTGCCTGGATTAGGACCTGCGCCGCTTCCTGTGTGAGGCAGGGTCGTACTCTGCGGATGTTGTAGAGCATGAACCTACAGGAACGGGCCACCGCCTTGATGTTATTTGAGAACGACAGGGTGTTGTCCAGGATCACGCCAAGGTTCTTCGCGCTCTGGGAGGAGGACACAATGGATTTGTCAACCGTGATGGCGAGATCATGGAACGGGCAGTCCTTCCCCGGGAGGAAGAGCAGCTCCGTCTTGCCGAGGTTCAGCTTGAGGTGGTGATCCGTCATCCACACTGATATGTCTGCCAGACATGCAGAGATGCGTCGCCACCTGGTCATCAGAAGAGGAAAGGAGAAGATTAATTGTGTGTCGTCTGCTTAGCAATGATAGGAGAGACCATGTGAGGTTATGACAGAGCCAAGTGACTTGGTGTATAGCGAGAATAGGAGAGGGCCTAGAACAGAGCCCTGGGGACACCAGTGGTGAGAGCACGTGGTGAGGAGACAGATTCTCGCCATGCCACCTGGTAGGAGCGACCTGTCAGGTAGGGACGCAATCAAGCGTGGGCCGCGCCGGAGATGCCCAACTCGGAGAGGGTGGAGAGGAGGATCTGATGGTTCACAGTATCGAAGGCAGCTGATAGGTCTAGAAGGATGAGAGCAGAGGAGAGAGAGTTAGCTTTAGCAGTGCGGAGCGCCTCCGTGATACAGAGAAGAGCAGTCTCAGTTGAATGACTAGTCTTGAAACCTGACTGATTTGGATCAAGAAGGTCATTCTGAGAGAGATAGCGGGAGAGCTGGCCAAGGGACGGCACGTTCAAGAGTTTTGGAGAGAAAAGAAAGAAGGGATACTGGTCTGTAGTTGTTGACATCGGAGGATCGAGTGTAGGTTTTTTCAGAAGGGTGCAACTCTCGCTCTCTTGAGGACGGAAGGGACGTAGCCAGCGGTCAGGGATGAGTTGATGAGCGAGGTGAGGTAAGGGAGAAGGTCTCCGGAAATGGTCTGGAGAAGAGAGGAGGGATAGGGTCAAGCGGGCAGGTTGTTGGGCGGCCGGCCGTCACAAGACGCGAGATTTCATCTGGAGAGAGAGAGGGAGAAAGAGGTCAGAGCACAGGGTAGGGCAGTGTGAGCAGAACCAGCGGTGTCGTTTGACTTATCAAACGAGGATCGGATGTCGTCGACCTTCTTTTCAAAATGGTTGACGAAGTCATCTGCAGAGAGGGAGGAGGGGGAGGGGGAGGAGGATTCAGGAGGGAGGAGAAGGTGGCAAAGAGCTTCCTAGGGTTAGAGGCAGATGCTTGGAATTTAGAGTGGTAGAAAGTGGCTTTAGCAGCAGAGACAGAAGAGGAAAATGTAGAGAGGAGGAGTGAAAGGATGCCAGGTCCGCAGGGAGGCGAGTTTTCCTCCATTTCCGCTCGGCTGCCCGGAGCCCTGTTCTGTGAGCTCGCAGTGAGTCGTCGAGCCACGGAGCGGGAGGGAGGACCGAGCCGGCCTGGAGGATAGGGGACATAGAGAGTCAAAGGATGCAGAAAGGGAGGAGAGGAGGGTTGAGGAGGCAGAATCAGGAGATAGGTTGGAGAAGGTTTGAGCAGAGGGAAGAGATGATAGGATGGAAGAGGAGAGAGTAGCGGGGAGAGAGAGCGAAGGTTGGGACGGCGCGATACCATCAGTAGGGGCAGTGTGGGAAGTGTTGGATGAGAGCGAGAGGGAAAAGGATACAAGGTAGTGGTCGGAGACTTGGAGGAGTTGCAATGAGGTTAGTGGAAGAACAGCATCTAGTAAAGATGAGGTGAGCGTATTTCCTGCCTTGTGAGTAGGGGGAAGGTGAGAGGGTGAGGTCAAAGAGGAGAGGAGTGGAAAGAAGGAGGCAGAGAGGAATGATTCAAAGGTAGACGTGGGGAGGTTAAAAGTCGCCCAGAACTGTGAGAGGTGAGCCGTCCTCAGGAAAGGAGCTTATCAAGGCATCAAGCTCATTGATGAACTCTCGAGGAACCTGGAGGGCGATAAATGATAAGGATGTTAAGCTTGAACGGGCTGGTAACTGTGACAGCATGGAATTCAAAGGAGGCGATAGACAGATGGGTAAGGGGAGAAAGAGAGAATGACCACTTGGGAGAGATGAGGATCCCGGTGCCACCACCCCTCTGACCAGAAGCTCTCGGGGTGTGCGCGAGAACACGTGGGCGGACGAAGAGAGAGCAGTAGGAGTAGCAGTGTTATCTGTGGTGATCCATGTTTCCGTCAGTGCCAAGAAGTCGAGGACTGGAGGGAGGCATAGGCTGAGATGAACTCTGCCTTGTTGGCCGCAGATCGGCAGTTCCAGATGCTACCGGAGACCTGGAACTCCACGTGGGTTGTCGCGCTGGGACCACCAGATTAGGGTGGACGCGCCACGCGGTGTGGAGCGTTGTATGGTCTGTGCAGAGAGGAGAGAACAGGGATAGACAGACACATAGTTGACAGGCTACAGAAGAGGCTACGCTAATGCAAAGGAGATTGGAATGACAAGTGGACTACACGTCTCGAATGTTCAGAAAGTTAAGCTTACGTAGCAAGAATCTTATTGACTAAAATGATTAAAATGATACAGTACTGCTGAAGTAGGCTAGCTGGCAGTGGCTGCGTTGTTGACTTTGTAGGCTAGCTGGCCGTGGCTGCGTTGTTGACACTACACTAATCAAGTCGTTCCGTTGAGTGTAATGGTTTCTACAGTGCTGCTATTCGGGGCTAGCTGGCTAGCTAGCAGTGTTGATTACGTTACGTTGCGTTAAAAGAACGACAATAGCTGGCTAGCTAACCTAGAAAATCGCTCTAGACTACACAATTATCTTTGATACAAAGACGGCTATGTAGCTAGCTATGTAGCTAGCTACGATCAAACAAATCAAACCGTTGTACTGTAATGAAATGAAAATGAAAATGTGATACTACCTGTGGAGCGAAGCGGAATCGACCGGTTGTTGAGTGCGGAAGTTCTATTCAGGTGGACGTTGGCTAGCTGTTGGCTAGCTAGCAGTGTCTCCTACGTTAAGGACGACAAATAGCTGGCTAGCTAACCTCGGTAAATTAAGATAATCACTCTAAAACTACACAATTATCTTGGATACGAAGACAGCAAAGACAACTATGTAGCTAGCTAACACTACACTAATCAAGTCGTTCAGTTGAGTGTAATAGTTTCTACGGTGCTGCTATTCGGTAGACGGTGGACGTTTGCTAGCTGGCTAGCTAGCTAGCTGCTGGGCAGATAGCAGTGTAGACTACGTTAGGACGACGAAATACGATGATTACGCTATTATCTTTGATACAATGACGGCTATGTAGCTAGCTAAGAAGAAATTGCTAAGATTAGACAAATCAAACCGTTGTACTACAATGAAATGTAATGAAATGTAATGAAAAGTTATACTACCTGCGGACGAAGTGCGGATGCGACTGCTCGCTCCAACCCGGGAAGCAACAACCTAACATACAGTGTTAAGACAACTTAATATAAAGTGTTACCACAACCTAACATAAAGTGTTAAGACAACTTAATATACAGTGTTACCACAACCTAACATAAAGTGTTAAGACAACTTAATATACAGTGTTACCACAACCTAACATAAAGTGTTAAGACAACTTAATATACAGTGTTACCACAACCTAACATAATGTGTTAAGACAACTTAATATACAGTGTTACCACAACCTAACAAAGTGTTAAGACAACTTAATATAGTGTTACCACAACCTAACATAAAGTGTTAAGACAAGTTAATATAAAGTGTTACCACAACCTAACATAAAGTGTTAAGACAACTTAATATACAGTGTTACCACAACCTAACAAAGTGTTAAGAGAACTTAATATACAGTGTTACCACAACCTAACATAAAGTGTTAAGACAACTTAATATACAGTGTTACCACAACCTAACATAAAGTGTTAAGACAACTTAATATACAGTGTTACCACAACCTAACATAAAGTGTTAAGACAACTTAATATAAAGTGTTACCACAACCTAACATAAAGTGTTAAGACAACTTAATATACAGTGTTACCACAACCTAACATAAAGTGTTAAGACAACTTAATATAAAGTGTTACCACAACCTAACATAAAGTGTTAAGACAACTTAATATACAGTGTTACCACAACCTAACATAAAGTGTTAAGACAACTTAATATACAGTGTTACCACAACCTAACAAAGTGTTAAGACAACTTAATATACAGTGTTACCACAACCTAACATAAAGTGTTAAGACAACTTAATATACAGTGTTACCACAACCTAACATAAAGTGTTAAGACAACTTAATATACAGTGTTACCACAACCTAACATAAAGTGTTAAGACAACTTAATATACAGTGTTACCACAACCTAACATAAAGTGTTAAGACAACTTAATATACAGTGTTACCACAACCTAACATAAAGTGTTAAGACAACTTAATATAAAGTGTTACCACAACCTAACATAAAGTGTTAAGACAACTTAATATACAGTGTTACCACAACCTAACAAAGTGTTAAGACAACTTAATATACAGTGTTACCACAACCTAACATAAAGTGTTAAGACAAGTTAATATAAAGTGTTACCACAACCTAACATAAAGTGTTAAGACAACTTAATATACAGTGTTACCACAACCTAACAAAGTGTTAAGACAACTGAATATAAAGTGTTACCAAAACTTGTAAAAGCAGTTTTACCATGACGTCATGTTGATCAGAAGTCATGTTGATCAGAAGTCTTCTTCCACAAACCACGTCACGTTTCTGCATTTCACCCCATTTTAAAAAGTTCAGAAATTGTCCATTTCAAAACAAATATATATATATAGTTCACCTTTATTTAACCAGGTAGGCCAGTTGAGAACACCTTTATTTAACCAGGTAGTGTAGTTGAGAACACCTTTATTTAACCAGGTAGGCCAGTTGAGAACACCTTTATTTAACCAGGTAGGCCAGTTGAGAACACCTTTATTTAACCAGGTAGGCCAGTTGAGAACACCTTTATTTAACCAGGTAGGCCAGTTGAGAACACCTTTATTTAACCAGGTAGGCCAGTTGAGAACAAGTTCTCATTTACAACTGCGACCTGGCCAAGATAAAGCAAAGCAGTGCGACAAAAAACAACAACACAGAGTTACACATGGGATAAACAATAAACAACAACACAGAGTTACACATGGGATAAACAATAAACAACAACACAGAGTTACACATGGAATAAACAATGAACAACAACACAGAGTTACACATGGAATAAACAATAAACAACAACACAGAGATACACATGGGATAAACAATAAACAACAACACAGAGTTACACATGGGATAAACAATAAACAACAACACAGAGTTACACATGGGATAAACAATAAACAACAACACAGAGTTACACATGGAATAAACAAACATACAATCCATAATACAGTAGCAAAATATATATACAGCATGTGGAAATGAGGTAGGATAAGAGAGGTCAGGCAATTAATAGGCCATGGTGGTGAAAATAATTACAATATAGCAGATTAACACTGGAGAGATAGATGTGCAGAAGATGAGTGTGCAAGTAGAGATACTGGGGTGCAAAGGAGCAAGATAAATAAGTACAGTATGGGGATGAGGTAGTTGGATGGGCTGTTTACAGATGGGCTATGTACAGGTGCGGTGATCTGTGAGCTGCTCTGACAGCTGGTGCTTAAAGTTAGTGAGGGAGATATGAGTCTCCAGCTTCAGTGATTTTTGTAGTTCGTTCCAGTCGTTGACAACAGAGAACTGGAAGGAAAGGCGGCCAAAGGAAGAATAGGCTTTGAGGGTGACCAGTGAGATATACCTGCTGGAGCGCAAGCTACCGGTGGGAGCTGCAATGGTGACCAGTGAGCTGAGAAAAGGCGGGGCTTTACCTAGCAAAGACTTATAGATGACCTGGAGCCAGTGATTTTGGCGACGATTATGAAGCGAAGGCCAGCCAACGAGAGCGTACAGGTCGCAGTGGTGGGTGGTATATGGGGCCTTGTGGATGGCACTGTGATAGACTGCATCCAATTTGTTGAGTGGAGTGTTGGAGACTATTTTGTAAATGACATCATCGAAGTCGAGGATCTGAAGGATGGTTAGTTTTACGAGGGTATGTTTGGCAGCATGAGTGAAGGAAGCCGATTCTAGATTTAATTTTGGATACAAAGGGTTATGAAAGACAGTGAATGGTCAGTTTTAGAGTCCAAAGCCACATCCTTTGTTTCAAATTCATTTGGAAGGAAAGACACATACCTTACTGAGACAGTATAGTTTAATAGTCCATACACTACTGAGACAGTATAGTTTAATAGTCTATACACTACTGAGACAGTATAGTTTAATAGTCTATACACTACTGAGACAGTATAGTTTAATAGTCTATACACTACTGAGACAGTATAGTTTAATAGTCTATACACTACTGAGACAGTATAGTTTAATAGTCTATACACTACTGAGACAGTATAGTTTAATAGTCCATACACTACTGAGACAGTATAGTTTAATAGTCCATACACTACTGAGACAGTATAGTTTAATAGTCTATACACTACTGAGACAGTATAGTTTAATAGTCTATACACTACTGAGACAGTATAGTTTAATAGTCTATATGATACTGAGACAGTATAGTTTAATAGTCTATATACTACTGAGACAGTATAGTTTAATAGTCCATACACTACTGAGACAGTATAGTTTAATAGTCTATACACTACTGAGACAGTATAGTTTAATAGTCTATATGATACTGAGACAGTATAGTTTAATAGTCTATACACTACTGAGACAGTATAGTTTAATAGTCCATACACTACTGAGACAGTATAGTTTAATAGTCTATATGATACTGAGACAGTATAGTTTAATAGTCTATATGATACTGAGACAGTATAGTTTAATAGTCTATACACTACTGAGACAGTATAGTTTAATAGTCTATACACTACTGAGACAGTATAGTTTAATAGTCCATACACTACTGAGACAGTATAGTTTAATAGTCTATACACTACTGAGACAGTATAGTTTAATAGTCTATACACTACTGAGACAGTATAGTTTAATAGTCTATACACTACTGAGACAGTATAGTTTAATAGTCTATATGATACTGAGACAGTATAGTTTAATAGTCTATATGATACTGAGACAGTATAGTTTAATAGTCTATATGATACTGAGACAGTATAGTTTAATAGTCTATACACTACTGAGACAGTATAGTTTAATAGTCTATACACTACTGAGACAGTATAGTTTAATAGTCTATACACTACTGAGACAGTATAGTTTAATAGTCTATACACTACTGAGACAGTATAGTTTAATAGTCTATATGATACTGAGACAGTATAGTTTAATAGTCCATACACTACTGAGACAGTATAGTTTAATAGTCTATACACTACTGAGACAGTATAGTTTAATAGTCTATATGATACTGAGACAGTATAGTTTAATAGTCCATACACTACTGAGACAGTATAGTTTAATAGTCTATACACTACTGAGACAGTATAGTTTAATAGTCTATATACTACTGAGACAGTATAGTTTAATAGTCTATATGATACTGAGACAGTATAGTTTAATAGTCTATACACTACTGAGACAGTATAGTTTAATAGTCCATACACTACTGAGACAGTATAGTTTAATAGTCTATATGATACTGAGACAGTATAGTTTAATAGTCTATACACTACTGAGACAGTATAGTTTAATAGTCTATACACTACTGAGACAGTATAGTTTAATAGTCTATACACTACTGAGACAGTATAGTTTAATAGTATATACACTACTGAGACAGTATAGTTTAATAGTCTATACACTACTGAGACAGTATAGTTTAATAGTCTATATGATACTGAGACAGTATAGTTTAATAGTCTATACACTACTGAGACAGTATAGTTTAATAGTCTATACACTACTGAGACAGTATAGTTTAATAGTCTATACACTACTGAGACAGTATAGTTTAATAGTCTATATGATACTGAGACAGTATAGTTTAATAGTCCATACACTACTGAGACAGTATAGTTTAATAGTCTATATAATACTGAGACAGTATAGTTTAATAGTCTATATGATACTGAGACAGTATAGTTTAATAGTCTATATGATACTGAGACAGTATAGTTTAATAGTCCATACACTACTGAGACAGTATAGTTTAATAGTCTATATGATACTGAGACAGTATAGTTTAATAGTCTATACACTACTGAGACAGTATAGTTTAATAGTATATACACTACTGAGACAGTATAGTTTAATAGTCTATATGATACTGAGACAGTATAGTTTAATAGTCTATATGATACTGAGACAGTATAGTTTAATAGTCTATATGATACTGAGACAGTATAGTTTAATAGTCTATACACTACTGAGACAGTATAGTTTAATAGTCCATACACTACTGAGACAGTATAGTTTAATAGTCTATATGATACTGAGACAGTATAGTTTAATAGTCTATATGATACTGAGACAGTATAGTTTAATAGTCTATATGATACTGAGACAGTATAGTTTAATAGTCCATACACTACTGAGACAGTATAGTTTAATAGTCTATATGATACTGAGACAGTATAGTTTAATAGTCTATACACTACTGAGACAGTATAGTTTAATAGTCCATACACTACTGAGACAGTATAGTTTAATAGTCCATACACTACTGAGACAGTATAGTTTAATAGTCTATACACTACTGAGACAGTATAGTTTAATAGTCCATACACTACTGAGACAGTATAGTTTAATAGTCTATATGATACTGAGACAGTATAGTTTAATAGTCTATACACTACTGAGACAGTATAGTTTAATAGTCTATACACTACTGAGACAGTATAGTTTAATAGTCTATACACTACTGAGACAGTATAGTTTAATAGTCTATACACTACTGAGACAGTATAGTTTAATAGTCTATACACTACTGAGACAGTATAGTTTAATAGTCTATATGATACTGAGACAGTATAGTTTAATAGTCTATATGATACTGAGACAGTATAGTTTAATAGTCTATATGATACTGAGACAGTATAGTTTAATAGTCTATATGATACTGAGACAGTATAGTTTAATAGTCTATACACTACTGAGACAGTATAGTTTAATAGTCTATATGATACTGAGACAGTATAGTTTAATAGTCTATATGATACTGAGACAGTATAGTTTAATAGTCCATACACTACTGAGACAGTATAGTTTAATAGTCTATACACTACTGAGACAGTATAGTTTAATAGTCCATACACTACTGAGACAGTATAGTTTAATAGTCTATATGATACTGAGACAGTATAGTTTAATAGTCTATACACTACTGAGACAGTATAGTTTAATAGTCTATATGATACTGAGACAGTATAGTTTAATAGTCTATATGATACTGAGACAGTATAGTTTAATAGTCTATACACTACTGAGACAGTATAGTTTAATAGTCTATATGATACTGAGACAGTATAGTTTAATAGTCTATACACTACTGAGACAGTATAGTTTAATAGTCTATATGGTACTGAGACAGTATAGTTTAATAGTCTATATGTCTATACACTACTGAGACAGTATGATTTAATATACTGAGACAGTATAGTTTAATAGTCTATACACTACTGAGACAGTATAGTTTAATAGTCTATACACTACTGAGACAGTATAGTTTAATAGTCTATATGATACTGAGACAGTATAGTTTAATAGTCCATACACTACTGAGACAGTATAGTTTAATAGTCTATATGATACTGAGACAGTATAGTTTAATAGTCTATACACTACTGAGACAGTATAGTTTAATAGTCTATATGATACTGAGACAGTATAGTTTAATAGTCCATACACTACTGAGACAGTATAGTTTAATAGTCTATACACTACTGAGACAGTATAGTTTAATAGTCTATACACTACTGAGACAGTATAGTTTAATAGTCTATACACTACTGAGACAGTATAGTTTAATAGTCTATATGATACTGAGACAGTATAGTTTAATAGTCCATACACTACTGAGACAGTATAGTTTAATAGTCCATACACTACTGAGACAGTATAGTTTAATAGTCTATATGATACTGAGACAGTATAGTTTAATAGTCTATACACTACTGAGACAGTATAGTTTAATAGTCTATACACTACTGAGACAGTATAGTTTAATAGTCTATACACTACTGAGACAGTATAGTTTAATAGTCTATATAATACTGAGACAGTATAGTTTAATAGTCTATATGATACTGAGACAGTATAGTTTAATAGTCTATATGATACTGAGACAGTATAGTTTAATAGTCTATATGATACTGAGACAGTATAGTTTAATAGTCTATACACTACTGAGACAGTATAGTTTAATAGTCTATATGATACTGAGACAGTATAGTTTAATAGTCTATACACTACTGAGACAGTATAGTTTAATAGTCTATACACTACTGAGACAGTATAGTTTAATAGTCTATATGATACTGAGACAGTATAGTTTAATAGTCTATATGATACTGAGACAGTATAGTTTAATAGTCTATACACTACTGAGACAGTATAGTTTAATAGTCTATATGATACTGAGACAGTGTAGCAGTGGGAATTGTTCAGTAGCCCATGTGAGTCACTTGAAAGAGCATAGAGTTTGTAGCACCTTTTCCCACCAATCGTAGGCGAGTGTGTAGAGTTGGTTATTTTGTCTCTCTTCCAGCTGCCCTGTCTGTCTGTGACTCTGGTGATCAAACACACGGCAGTGAAACCCATCAGAGGTTTAACTTGAAGAACGTCTCTTCTGTGTGAACTCACCAGTACAGTGTACAGTACAAGCAAAGCCCATGTTGCTACAATGTTTCAGATGTGATTGGTTGATCTCAAATGCTATAGAAACTACAGAAACTACTTGTACTTCTAAGGGAGGCAAGTGTACTTGTTCTTATTTTTTATTCAAAATGAGATTGGTGTTCATCTTAGAAACTACAGACTACTTGTACTTCTAAGGGAGGCAAGTGTACTTGTTCTTATTTTTTATTCAAAATGAGATTGGTGTTCATCTTAGAAACTACAGACTACTTGTACTTCTAAGGGAGGCAAGTGTACTTGTTCTTATTTTTTATTCAAAATGAGATTGGTGTTCATCTTAGAAACTACAGACTACTTGTACTTCTAAGGGAGGCAAGTGTACTTGTTCTTATTTTTTATTCAAAATGAGATTGGTGTTCATCTTAGACGCAGTGCTTTGATTACGTACTGTATACGTATTCACAGTACCTACAATATGGACTTTTGGAGGTAATGTTCAATGAAGGTCATTTATACAGAACATTAATAAACTAATAAACTATGATTTATTGTACTTTAAAGGAGCTACACAGGATTTCATGTTTTATTTGTTGACAGATCTCTAAGGTGAAAGCAACAGGGTGGATTGTGGGAGCTCCACCACCACACTGCTTATACACTACGTATTCAGAGCCTTGGTTTGTGAAATGTTGTCAAAATGGCCCACCCAAAAAAAACTGACAAGAAATGTTCTGTGTTTGGCCAAGCTACTAGGAGTCTGGCCTTTCTTTAAATATAACACTCTGAGTATCCATACTGTGAACTTAAACTTGCTCAAGTAGAACATCATTTCTTCCAGGATGTTGATTTCCCTCCACACACGGCTCACTAAAACATTCTGATGGATGAGATGTATTTTTACTCTATCAATTATTTACGCTCTTTAGTTAATCCGATTTTATAAAAGGGAACAACGGCAGAATATATACATTTATTATTGCCATTCGTGTAGATTGATCATCTGATCAGCGAACAAATTTGTTACAGTACTGTAGCTCTCACGATTTCTAAATCAGTCGTGTCGATGCCCTCGCTATCTCCCTGCTTGCTAATTCGGCCTGCTAACTGCTACCTTGTTTAGCCCGGGCCTACGAACTGTTAGCTTGTTAGCACAGTCCTGCTAACCGTCTGAATCGCCGCGTCCCAAACACTCACTGGACCCATATTTACTTTCTATCTCTTTATGATTTTTAATTTGTTTATACCTTCCGGAAACCTGCCTCACCCAATGTGTCGTGTCGATGCGATAATGACGGATCATCATCAGCAAATTATTATTCACATAAAGCTAGCCCACAACACAACGGATACTTAATGTCATTTTTCCAAGATGGCGTAGCAGTAAGTCGTCCCGTCGTGTCGTTTCCCTTGTATATATCGTTTCTTTTTCGTTTTTTACATATTTTTCTTCGCATATCTCTTTAAAAACATTTTGCTAAACCTAAGCTTCCATATACTCTCCTGCAACCCGCCTCACCCAATGTAGCTATTTTTCCTAAAGTATTTATATTTACTTCGGAACCGGAACCCCTCAACTGAAGCTAGCCAGCTAACCACCAGCTATGCTAGCGGTCTTCAGCTAACCGGTCATAAGCTAACCTTTAGCCCGGAAAGCTCTCGCCAGTTCAAACAACGCGACTCTAACCAGAGCATAACGGACCTATTTATTTTTCATCCCCGGATTCCCACCGCAAACGGAACATTTTTCAGCTGGATCTTCACAACTAGCTATCTAGCTAAACCGCAACCCCGGATGATTACTCCTGACTAGCGTTTCCACCCACTTAGCTTGAAGCCAGCCCGGCCAGAGCAGCTGTGCTACCACCGTAGCATACTCCTGGGCTACAATACCCGGACCCACGACCGGTCTATCGATGTCACCGCATGAAGAGGAATAAACAGACTCACCCCATCGCGACGTACCCCAAAGGCTAACTCTCTAGCCCTCGCTATCTCCCTGCTTGCTAATTCGGCCTGCTAACTGCTACCTTGTTTAGCCCGGGCCTACGAACTGTTAGCTTGTTAGCACAGGCCTGCTAACCGTCTGAATCGCCGCGTCCCAAACACTCACTGGACCCATATTTACTTTCTATCTCTTTATGATTTTTAATTTGTTTATACCTTCCGGAAACCTGCCTCACCCAATGTGATACGGAATCGCTATTATTTTAAAAAATTTTAGAACACACTCAAGAACCTCCAGAAGCTAACCAGCTAACTAGCTACAAGCTTTTTAGTCATTGTTAGTTTTTTTTAACCTGGATAACACTCGCCAGTCCAGCTTCCCTGCCCAATCCACCGCTGCCCCCTGGACACTGATCTCTTGGCTACATAGCTGATACACGCTGGACTGTCCATTAATCACGGTACCCCATTCTGCTTGTTTGTTTTATCTGTTGGCCCCGTTGCCTAGTCAACGCCATTTTACCTGCTGTTGTTGTGCTAGCTGATTAGCTGTTGTTGTCTCACCTACTGTTTTAGCTAGCTTTCCCAATTCAACACCTGTGATTACTGTATGCCTCGCTGTATGTCTCTCTCAAATGTCAATATGCCTTGTATACTGTTGTTCAGGTTAGTTATCATTGTTTTAGTTCACAATGGAGCCCCTAGTTCCACTCTTCATACCCCTGATAACTCCTTTGTCCCACCTCCCACACATGCGGTGACCTCACCCATTACAACCAGCATGTCCAGAGATACAACCTCTCTCATCATCACCCAGTGCCTGGGCTTACCTCCGCTGTACCCGCACCCCACCATACCCCTGTCTGCGCATTATGCCCTGAATATATTCTACCATGCCCAGAAACCTGCTCCTCTTATTCTCTGTCCCCAACGCTCTAGGCGACCAGTTTTGATAGCCTTTAGCCGCACCCTCATACTACTCCTTCTCTGTTCCGCGGGTGATGTGGAGTTAAACCCAGGCCCTGCATGTCCCCAGGCACCCTCATTTGTTGACTTCTGTGATCGAAAAAGCCTTGGTTTCATGCATGTCAACATCAGAAGCCTCCTCCCTAAGTTTGTTTTACTCACTGCTTTAGCACACTCTGCTAACCCTGATGTCCTTGCCGTGTCTGAATCCTGGCTCAGGAAGGCCACCAGAAATTCAGAGATTTCCATACCCAACTATAACATCTTCCGTCAAGATAGAACTGCCAAAGGGGGAGGAGTTGCAGTCTACTGCAGAGATAGCCTGCAAAGTAATGTCATACTTTCCAGGTCCATACCCAAACAGTTCGAACTACTAATTTTGAAAATTACTCTCTCCAGAAATAAGTCTCTCACTGTTGCCGCCTGCTACCGACCCCCCCTCAGCTCCCAGCTGTGCCCTGGACACCATTTGTGAATTGATCGCCCCCCCATCTAGCTTCAGAGTTTGTTCTGTTAGGTGACCTAAACTGGGATATGCTTAACACCCCGGCAGTCCTACAATCTAAGCTAGATGCCCTCAATCTCACACAAATCATCAAGGAACCCACCAGGTACAACCCTAACTCTGTAAACAAGGGCACCCTCATAGACGTCATCCTGACCAACTGGCCCTCCAAATACACCTCCGCTGTCTTCAACCAGGATCTCAGCGATCACTGCCTCATTGCCTGTATCCGCTACGGAGCCGCAGTCAAACGACCACCCCTCATCACTGTCAAACGCTCCCTAAAACACTTCTGTGAGCAGGCCTTTCTAATCGACCTGGCCCGGGTATCCTGGAAGGACATTGACCTCATCCCGTCAGTTGAGGATGCCTGGTCATTCTTTAAAAGTAACTTCCTCACCATTTTAGATAAGCATGCTCCGTTCAAAAAATGCAGAACTAAGATCAGATACAGCCCTTGGTTCACTCCAGACCTGACTGCCCTCGACCAGCACAAAAACATCCTGTGGCGGAATGCAATAGCATCGAATAGTCCCCGTGATATGCAACTGTTCAGGAAAGTCAGGAACCAATACACACAGTCAGTCAGGAAAGCTAAGGCCAGCTTCTTCAGGCAGAAGTTTGCATCCTGTAGCTCCAACTCCAGAAAGTTCTGGGACACTGTGAAGTCCATGGAGAACAAGAGCACCTCCTCCCAGCTGCCCACTGCACTGAGGCTAGGTAACACGGTCACCACCGATAAATCCATGATTATCGAAAACTTCAATAAGCATTTCTCAACGGCTGGCCATGCCTTCCGCCTGGCTACTCCAACCTCGGCCAACAGCTCCGCCCCCCCGCAGCTCCTCGCCCAAGCCTCTCCAGGTTCTCCTTTACCCAAATCCAGATAGCAGATGTTCTGAAAGAGCTGCAAAACCTGGACCCGTACAAATCAGCTGGGCTTGACAATCTGGACCCTCTATTTCTGAAACTATCCACAGCCATTGTCGCAACCCCTATTACCAGCCTGTTCAACCTCTCTTTCATATCGTCTGAGATCCCCAAGGATTGGAAAGCTGCCGCAGGTCACTGACCATCTCGAATCCCACCGTACCTTCTCCGCTGTGCAATCTGGTTTCCGAGCCGGTCACGGGTGCACCTCAGCCACACTCAAGGTACTAAACGATATCATAACCGCCATCGATAAAAGACAGTACTGTGCAGCCGTCTTCATCGACCTTGCCAAGGCTTTCGACTCTGTCAATCACCATATTCTTATCGGCAGACTCAGTAGCCTCGGTTTTTCGGATGACTGCCTTGCCTGGTTCACCAATTACTTTGCAGACAGAGTTCAGTGTTTCAAATCGGAGGGCATGCTGTCCGGTCCTCTGGCAGTCTCTATGGGGGTGCCACAGGGTTCAATTCTCGGGCCAACTCTTTTCTCTGTATATATCAATGATGTTGCTCTTGCTGCGGGCGATTCCCTGATCCACCTCTACGCAGACGACACCATTCTATATACTTTCGGCCCATCATTGGACACTGTGCTATCTAACCTCCAAACGAGCTTCAATGCCATACAACACTCCTTCCGTGGCCTCCAACTGCTCAAACGCTAGTAAAACCAAATGCATGCTTTTCAACCGATCGCTGCCTGCACCCGCATGCCCGACTAGCATCACCACCCTGGATGGTTCCGACCTTGAATATGTGGACATCTATAACTACCTAGGTGTCTGGCTAGACTGCAAACTCCCCTTCCAGACTCATATCAAACCTCTCCAATCGAAAATCAAATCAAGAGTCGGCTTTCTATTCCGCAACAAAGCCTCCTTCACTCACGCCGCCAAGCTTACCCTAGTAAAACTGACTATCCTACCGATCCTCGACTTCGGCGATGTCATCTACAAAATGGCTTCCAACACTCTACTCAGCAAACTGGATGCAGTCTATCACAGTGCCATCCGTTTTGTCACTAAAGCACCTTATACCACCCACCACTGCGACTTGTATGCTCTAGTCGACTGGCCCTCGCTACATATTCGTCGCCAGACCCACTGGCTCCAGGTCATCTACAAGTCCATGCTAGGTAAAGCTCCGCCTTATCTCAGTTCACTGGTCACGATGGCAACACCCATTCGTAGCACGCGCTCCAGCAGGTGTATCTCACTGATCATCCCTAAAGCCAACACCTCATTTGGCCGCCTTTCGTTCCAGTACTCTGCTGCCTGTGACTGGAACGAATTGCAAAAATCGCTGAAGTTGGAGACTTTTATCTCCCTCACCAACTTCAAACATCAGCTATCTGAGCAGCTAACCGATCGCTGCAGCTGTACATAGTCCATTGGTAAATAGCCCACCCATTTTCACCTACCTCATCCCCATACTGTTTTTATTTATTTACTTTTCTGCTCTTTTGCACACCAATATCTCTACCTGTACATGACCATCTGATCATTTATCACTCCAGTGTTAATCTGCAAAATTGTAATTATTCGCCTACCTCCTCATGCCTTTTGCACACAATGTATATAGACTCCCCCTTTTTCCTACTGTGTTATTGACTTGTTAATTGTTTACTCCATGTGTAACTCTGTGTTGTCTGTTCACACTGCTATGCTTTATCTTGGCCAGGTCGCAGTTGCAAATGAGAACCTGTTCTCAACTAGCCTACCTGGTTAAATAAAGGTGTTCTCAACTAGCCTACCTGGTTAAATAAAGGTGTTCTCAACTAGCCTACCTGGTTAAATAAAGGTGTTCTCAACTAGCCTACCTGGTTAAATAAAGGTGTTCTCAACTAGCCTACCTGGTTAAATAAAGGTGTTCTCAACTAGCCTACCTGGTTAAATAAAGGTGTTCTCAACTGGCCTACCTGGTTAAATAAAGGTGTTCTCAACTAGCCTACCTGGTTAAATAAAGGTGTTCTCAACTAGCCTACCTGGTTAAATAAAGGTGTTCTCAACTAGCCTACCTGGTTAAATAAAGGTGTTCTCAACTGGCCTACCTGGTTAAATAAAGGTGTTCTCAACTGGCCTACCTGGTTAAATAAAGGTGTTCTCAACTGGCCTACCTGGTTAAATAAAGGTGTTCTCAACTGGCCTACCTGGTTAAATAAAGGTGTTCTCAACTGGCCTACCTGGTTAAATAAAGGTGTTCTCAACTAGCCTACCTGGTTAAATAAAGGTGTTCTCAACTGGCCTACCTGGTTAAATAAAGGTGTTCTCAACTAGCCTACCTGGTTAAATAAAGGTGTTCTCAACTGGCCTACCTGGTTAAATAAAGGTGTTCTCAACTAGCCTACCTGGTTAAATAAAGGTGTTCTCAACTGGCCTACCTGGTTAAATAAAGGTGTTCTCAACTGGCCAACTGTTCTCAACTAGCCTACCTGGTTAAATAAAGGTGTTCTCAACTGGCCTACCTGGTTAAATAAAGGTGTTCTCTGGTTAAATAAAGGTGTTCTCAACTAGCCTACCTGGTTAAATAAAGGTGTTCTCAACTGGCCTACCTGGTTAAATAAAGGTGTTCTCAACTGGCCTACCTGGTTAAATAAAGGTGTTCTCAACTAGCCTACCTGGTTAAATAAAGGTGTTCTCAACTGGCCTACCTGGTTAAATAAAGGTGTTCTCAACTGGCCTACCTGGTTAAATAAAGGTGTTCTCAACTGGCCTACCTGGTTAAATAAAGGTGTTCTCAACTGGCCTACCTGGTTAAATAAAGGTGTTCTCAACTAGCCTACCTGGTTAAATAAAGGTGAAATAAAAATACATTTAAAAAACCTCCGGAAACTGGTACAATTATGAAATGCACGAAGTGTCAGTCCTCGTCTCGGCGTTCACATTATGAAGATTTAATCTACTTATTGGTATAATTTAACAAGCATTACTTATCATAATGTTGACTCATTAATTATCATAATGCTGACTCTAATTATCATAATGTTGACTCTAATTATCATAATGTTGGCTCTAATTATCATAATGTTGACTCTAATTATCATAATGTTGACTCTAATTATCATAATGTTGGCTCTAATTATCATAATGTTGACTCTAATTATCATAATGTTGGCTCTAATTATCATAATGTTGACTCATTAATTATCATAATGTTGACTCTAATTATCATAATGTTGGCTCTAATTATCATAATGTTGGCTCTAATTATCATAATGTTGACTCATTAATTATCATAATGTTGACTCTAATTATCATAATGTTGACTCGAATTGTCATAATGTTGGCTCTAATTATCATAATGTTGACTCGTTAATTATGATAATGTTGACTCTAATTATCATAATGTTGACTCTAATTATCATAATGTTGATTCATTCATTATCATAATGTTGACTCATTAATTATCATAATGTTGACTCAGTAATTATGATAATGTTGACTCGTTAATTATGATAATGTTGACTCGTTAATTATCATGATGTTGACTCATTAATTATCATAATGTTGACTCATTGCATTTCATAATGCTGACTCATTAATTATCATAATGTTGACTCAGTAATTATGATAATGTTGACTCTTTAATTATCATAATGTTGATATATCACACCACGTAAAGGAACTACCTCCACATTGCAACTCCCTAGATTTATGTCAAACGCATCAGACATAGATACCTTGTTGAATTCTAACATTAGATTATTCAAATATGTCAAACTCATCTCCAAACTGTTACGTTTTATAGCACTATCTAATGCTTTCTCTAGATTTAGGACATAAAGCAACATTTGTATTAGCAAATAGTAACTAGATAGTAACTATGCCGTCTAGAACTCCATGTTGATACAACAGTAGCTAAGATGGGGAGAAGTCTGTCCATAATAAAGCGCTGCTCTACCTTCTTTACATTTACATTTAAGTCATTTAGCACACACTATCAACAAGGCAGGTCCTAGTTTCTACCTCTTTAACAACACTATCAACAAGGCAGGTCCTACAGGCCCTAGTTTCTACCTTCTTAACAACACTATCAACAAGACAGGTCCAACAGGCCCTAGTTTCTACCTTCTTAACAGCACTATCAACAAGGCAGGTCCTAGTTTCTACCTTCTTAACAACACTATCAACAAGGCAGGTTCTAGTTTCTACCTTCTTAACAACACTATCAACAAGGCAAGTCCTATCAACAAGGCAGGTTCTAGCTAACAACACTATAGTTTCTACCTTCTTAACAACACTATCAACAAGGCAAGCAGGCCCTAGTTTCTACCTTCTAACAACACTCAACAAGGCAGGTCTTAACTTAACAACACTATCAACAAGGCAGGTCCTACAGGCCCTAGTTTCTACCTTCTTAACAACACTATCAACAAGGCAGGTCCTACAGGCCCTAGTTTCTACCTTCTTGATCCAAGATGGCATAGCAGTTCAGACGTCTTTTGTCCTCGTCTTGTCGTGTCCCGTATATATATATATATTTACAACTTTTTTTCACATACATTGATTAAATTTTCCATCAACTCATCTTCAAAACACTCTCCTGCAACCCGCCTCACCAATTTATATTTATAAAAAAGTATTATTTACCTCAAATCTCAAAGCTAATCCAGAAACTAGCCAGAAACTAGCCAGAAGCTAGCCCAGAAGCTAATCCAGAAGCTAATCAGAAGCTAGTTCAGAAGCTAGTTAGCTTCTTTACTGGCAAATCGTTAGTATTCAGCTAACCACGGTTTGTGGTCATCAGCTATCCTTTAGCTCGAAAATCTATCGCCAGTTTTGTACGGCGCAGCGCGGCTCGGAACGGAACATACCGGACCAATTTTTCTCTCCATGTCCCTGGATTTCAACCGCTCTCTGGACATTCATACCTGGATCTCACAGCTAGCTAGCTGCTATCCTTTCGTCGATTCCGGAGCAAACATCAATTATTCCAGAGCTAGCCAGCTCCATCAATCACTCCTGGGCTGCAGTCACCTATCCGGACCCGTTTTACTGCCTACGTGGAGCCCCACCGGGCCTTCACAACTGGACTGCCGACGTTATCTACCCGAAGGAGATCCGGCTGGCTCCTCCGTCGCGACGTTACCTGAACGCCCATCTGCGGCCTGCTAACCGTTAGCTGTCTTACTGGCTGCTATCTGAATAGACAATCGGACAATTTATTTATTTTTATTATTATTATTATGTTTTCTTCTTGGGCCTCTATAACTATATCTATTGTTTTTATTTTTGTTGTTGTTGTGTGATTTGGATTAATCCCCTCTACCACACGGAACCCCACTAATCTACTGACGGAACGCAAGTGGTGGCTAATAACAGACCTCCATCCTATGCTAGCCTGCTACAGATGGCCTGGCTAGCTGCCTAAATCGCCGTGACCCCCAACCAACCTCTCCACTCACCAGACCCTTTTGATCACTCGACTAAGCATGCCTCTCCTTAATGTCAATATGCCTTGTCCATTGCTGTTCTGGTTAGTGTTTATTGGCTTATTTCACTGTAGAGCCTCTAGTCCTGCTCACTATACCTTATCCAACCTATTAGTTCCACCACCCACACATGCAATGACATCTACTGGTTTCAATGATGTTTCTAGAGACAATATCTCTCTCTTCATCACTCAATACCTAGGTTTACCTCCACTGTATTCACATCCTACCATACCTTTGTCTGTACATTATACCTTGATACTATTTTATTGCCCCCAGAAACCTCCTTTTACTCTCTGTTCCAGACGTTCTAGACGACCAATTCTTATTGCTTTTAGCCGCACCCTTATTCTACTCCTCCTATGTTCCTCTGGCGATGTGGAGGTGAATCCAGGCCCTGCAGTGCCTAGCTCCACTCCTATTCCCCAGGCACTCTCTTTTGATGACTTCTGTAACCGTAATAGCCTTGGTTTCATGCATGTTAACATTAGAAGCCTCCTCCCTAAGTTTGTTCTATTCACTGCTTTAGCACACTCTGATGTTCTAGCTGTGTCTCAATCCTGGCTTAGGAAGACCACCAAAAATTTCTGAAATTTTAATTCCAAACTACAACATTTTCAGACAAGATAGAACTGCCAAAGGGGGCGGTGTTGCAATCTACTGCAAAGATAGCCTGCAGAGTTCTGTCCTACCATACAGGTCTGTACCCAAACAATTTTAACTTCTACTTTTAAAAATCCACATCTCTAAAAACAAGTCTTTCACCGTTGCCGCCTGCTATAGACCACCCTCTGCCCCCAGCTGTGCTCTGGACACCATATGTGAACTGATTGCCCCCCATCTATCTTCAGAGCCTGTGCTGCTAGGCGACCTAAACTGGAACATGCTTAACACCCCAGCCATCCTACAATCTAAACTTGATGCCCTCAATCTCACACAAATTATCAATGAACCTACCAGGTACCTCCCCAAAGCCTTAAACACGGGCACCCTCATAGATATCATCCTAACCAACTTGCCCTCTAAATACACCTCTGCTGTTTTCAACCAAGATCTCAGCGATCACTGCCTCATTGCCTGCATCCGTAATGGGTCAGCGGTCAAACGACCTCCACTCATCACTGTAAAACGCTCCCTGAAACACTTCAGCGAGCAGGCCTTTCTAATCGACCTGGCCGGGGTATCCTGGAAGGATATTGATCTCATCCCGTCAGTAGAGGATGCCTGGATATTTTTTTTAAATGCCTTCCTAACCATCTTAAATAAACATGCCCCATTCAATAAATTTAGAACCAGGAACCGATATAGCCCTTGGTTCTCTCCACACCTGACTGCCCTTAACCAACACAAAAACATCCTATGGCGTTCTGCATTAGCATCGAACGGCCCCCGTGATATGCAGCTGTTCAGGGAAGCTAGAAACCATTATACACAGGCAGTTAGAAAAGCCAAGGTTAGCTTTTTCAAGCAGAAATTTGCTTCCTGCAACACTAACTCAAAAAAGTTCTGGGACACTGTAAAGTCCATGGAGAATAAGAACACCTCCTCCCAGCTGCCCACTGCACTAAAGATAGGAAACACTGTCACCACTGATAAATCCACCATAATTGAGAATTTCAATAAGCATTTTTCTACGGCTGGCCATGCTTTCCACCTGGCTACTCCTACCCCGGTCAACAACACTGCACCCCCAACAGCAACTCGCCCAAGCCTTCCCCATTTCTTCTTCTCCCAAATCCATTCAGCTGATGTTCTGAAAGAGCTGCAAATTCTGGACCCCTACAAATTAGTCGGGCTAGACAATCTGGACCCTTTCTTTCTAAAATTATCTGCCGAAATTGTTGCCACCCCTATTACTAGCCTGTTCAAACTCTCTTTCATGTCATCTGAGATTCCCAAAGATTGGAAAGCAGCTGCGGTCATCCCCCTCTTCAAAGGGGGGGACACTCTTGACCCAAACTGCTACAGACATATATCTATCCTACCATGCCTTTCTAAGGTCTTCGAAAGCCAAGTCAACAAACAGATTACCGACCATTTCGAATCTCACCATACCTTCTCTGCTATGCAATCTGGTTTCAGAGCTGGTCATGGGTGCACCTCAGCCACGCTCAAGGTCCTAAACGATATATTAACCGCCATCGATAAGAAACTTACTGTGCAGCCGTATTCATTGATCTGGCCAAGGCTTTCGACTCTGTCAATCACCACATCCTAATCGGCAGACTCGACAGCCTTGGTTTCTCAAATGATTGCCTCGCCTGGTTCACCAACTACTTCTCTGATAGAGTTCAGTGTGTCAAATCGGAGGGTCTGCTGTCCGGACCTCTGGCAGTCTCTATGGGGGTGCCACAGGGTTCAATTCTTGGACCGACTCTCTTCTCTGTATACATCAATGAGGTCACTCTTGCTGCTGGTGAGTCTCTGATCCACCTCTACGCAGACGACACCATTCTGTATACTTCCGGCCCTTCTTTGGACACTGTGTTAACAACCCTCCAGGCAAGCTTCAATGCCATACAACTCTCCTTCCGTGGCCTCCAATTGCTCTTAAATACAAGTAAAACTAAATGCATGCTCTTCAACCGATCGCTACCTGCACCTACCCGCCTGTCCAACATCACTACTCTGGACGGCTCTGACATAGAAGACGTGGACAACTACAAATACTTAGGTGTCTGGTTAGACTGTAAACTCTCCTTCCAGACCCATATCAAACATCTCCAATCCAAAGTTAAATCTAGAATTGGCTTCCTATTTCGCGACAAAGCATCCTTCACTCATGCTGCCAAACATACCCTTGTAAAACTGACCATCCTACCAATCCTCGACTTTGGCGATGTCATTTACAAAATAGCCTCCAATACCCTACTCAACAAATTGGATGCAGTCTATCACAGTGCCATCCGTTTTGTCACCAAAGCCCCATATACTACCCACCATTGCGACCTGTACGCTCTCGTTGGCTGGCCCTCGCTTCATACTTCAATTGTATATAACTTCCTAAATGTTGCAGGGAACCAAGAAGAGTAGCTGCTGCCTTGGCAGGAACTAATGGGGATCCATAATAAAACCCAGGAAGAGTAGCTGCTGCCTTGGCAGGAACTAATGAGGATCTATAATAAACTCCAGGAAGAGTAGCTGCTGCCTTGGCAGGAACTAATGGGGATCCATAATGAATCCCAGGAAGAGTAGCTGCTGCCTTGACAGGAACTAATGGGGATCCATAATAAACCCCAGGAAGAGTAGCTGCTGCCTTGGCAG
This sequence comes from Oncorhynchus nerka, assembly GCF_034236695.1. Taxonomy (NCBI): domain Eukaryota; kingdom Metazoa; phylum Chordata; class Actinopteri; order Salmoniformes; family Salmonidae; genus Oncorhynchus; species Oncorhynchus nerka. The sequence continues at coordinate 3,559,922 of NC_088422.1, read as the reverse complement.
GAACTAATGAGGATCTATAATAAACTCCAGGAAGAGTAGCTGCTGCCTTGGCAGGAAATAATGGGGATCCATAATAAACCCCAGGAAGAGTAGCTGCTGCCTTGGCAGGAACTAATGGGGATCCATAATAAACCCCAGGAAGAGTAGCTGCTGCCTTGGCAGGAACTAATGGGGATCCATAATAAACCCCAGGAGGAGTAGCTGCTGCCTTGGCAGGAACTAATGGGGATCCATAATAAACCACAGGAAGAATAGCTGCTGCCTTGGCAGGAACTATTGGGGATCCATAATAAACCCCAGGAAGAGTAGCTGCTGCCTTGGCAGGAACTAATGGGGATCCATAATAACCCCAGGAAGAGTAGCTGCTGCCTTCGCAGGAACTAATGGGGATCCATAATAAACCACAGGAAGAGTAGCTGCTGCCTTGGCAGGAACTAATGGGGATCCATAATAAACCCCAGGAGGAGTAGCTGCTGCCTTGGCAGGAACTAATGGGGATCCATAATAAACTCCAGGAAGAGTAGCTGCTGCCTTCGCAGGAACTAATGGGGATCCATAATAAACCACAGGAAGAGTAGCTGCTGCCTTGGCAGGAACTAATGGGGATACATAATAAACCCCAGGAAGAGTATGTGCTGCCTTGGCATGAACTAATGGGGATCCATAATAAACCCCAGGAAGAGTAGCTGCTGCCTTGGCAGGAACTAAGGGGGATACATAATAAACCCCAGGAAGAGTAGCTGCTGCCTTGGCAGGAACTAATGGGGATCCATAATAAACCACAGGAAGAGTAGCTGCTGCCTTGGCAGGAACTAATGGGGATCCATAATAAACCCCAGGAAGAGTAGCTGCTGCCTTGGCAGGAACTAAGGCGGATCCATAATAAACCCCAGGAAGAGTAGCTGCTGCCTTGGCAGGAACTAATGGGGATCCATAATAAACCCCAGGAAGAGTAGCTGCTGCCTTGGCAGGAACTAATGGGGATCCATAATAAACCCCAGGAAGAGTAGCTGCTGCCTTGGCAGGAACTATTGGGGATCCATAATAAACCCCAGGAAGAGTAGCTGCTGCTGGGGCCTTGGCAGGAACTAATGGGGATCCATAATCGGGAGGAAACCCCAGGAAGAGTAGCTGCTCCAGTTTCAACTGTTCTGCCTTATTATTATTCGACCATGCTGGGAACTAATGGGGATCCATAAGGTTTCTTCCTAAACCTCAGGAAGCATTGTTTGCTGTTTGGGGTTTTAGGCTGCTGCCTTGAGATATCAGGAACTATATAAATAAATTTGATTTGAATGGGGATCCATAATAAACCCCAGGAAGAGTAGCTGCTGCCTTGGCAGGAACTAATGGGGATCCATAATAAACCCCAGGAAGAGTAGCTGCTGCATAATAAACTTAGCAGGAACTAATGGGGATCCATAATAAACCCCAGGAAGAGTAGCTGCTGCCTTGGCAGGAACTAATGGGGATCCATAATAAACCCCAGGAAGAGTAGCTGCTGCCTTGGCAGGATCCATAATAAACCCCAAGCTGCTGCCTTGGCAGGAACTAATGGGGATCCATAATAAACCCCAGGAAGAGTAGCTGCTGCCTTGGCAGGAACTAATGGGGATCCATAATAAACCCCAGGAAGAGTAGCTGTTGCGTTGGCAGGAACTAATGGGGATCCATAATAAACCCCAGGAAGAGTAGCTGCTGCCTTGGAAGGAACTAATGGGGATCCATAATAAACCCCAGGAAGAGTAGCTGCTGCCTTGGCAGGAACTAATGGGGATCCATAATAACCCCAGGAAGAGTAGCTGCTGCCTTGGCAGGAACTAATGGGGATCCATAATAAACCCCAGGAAGAGTAGCTGCTGCCTTGGCAGGAACTAATGGGGATCCATAATAAACCCCAGGAAGAGTAGCTGCTGCCTTGGCAGGAACTAATGGGGATCCATAATAACCCCAGGAAGAGTAGCTGCTGCCTTGGCAGGAACTAATGGGGATCCATAATAACCCCAGGAAGAGTAGCTGCCAAGGGGATCCTTGGCAGGAACTAATGGGGATCCATAATAACCCCAGGAAGGAAGTAGCTGCTGCCTTGGCAGGAACTAATGGGGATCCATAATAAACCCCAGGAAGAGTAGCTGCTGCCTTGGCAGGAACTAATGGGGATCCATAAGGAAAACCCCAGGAAGAGTAAACCCCAGCTGCTGCCTTGGCAGGAACTAATGGGGATCCACCCCAGGAATAACCCCAGGAAGAGTAGCTGCTGCCTCGGCAGGAACTAATGGGGATCCATAATAAACCCCAGGAAGAGTAGCTGCTGCCTTAGCAGGAACTAATGGGGATCCATAATAAACCCCAGGAAGAGTAGCTGCTGCCTTGGCAGGAACTAATGGGGATCCATAATTACCCCAGGAAGAGTAGCTGCTGCCTCGGCAGGAACTAATGGGGATCCATAATAAACCCCAGGAAGAGTAGCTGCTGCCTTGGCAGGAACTAATGGGGACCCATAACAAATACAAAGACAGCAAATACTTCATACTTTGCAGAACAGTAATTCAAATAATTTTTTCTGAATATTTAAGAATATGAAGCCACTGACAGAGTTTGACAAAAATATATTCAAAACAGTCATATTTTTAATACTCAATAAATAAAAGTTAAATAAAACATTTCTAAAATATGGGAAATTATTCATGTTAAAATCCCCAACAAAAACACAACCGTTCTGTCAGATCTTTCAGCACTCTGACAGACATGACGTTAGAGAAAGATTTTGACGGACTGGATTTTTTAAGGAGTTGACAAAAATGTCTTTTTTCTTCTTCATTTAAAATGGTACACTTGGTTTTTCCTCAGTTGATTTATGACTCTAAAACCTAAATAAATGTAACCTATTTGAATGATAATTGATATTCAATCTTAATCTATCAGGGAGACGGAGTTGACCGTTTATGGTTGTGACCATGGTGATTCCAATATTGTTTGTTTAAGTCCATCAAAGTAGAGAACTTTCCATACCGTGAGGGGTTTTGCTGCACTTCATGTAATGAGGACATGAATAAGGGGTCCTTATGGAAAAGCTGTCCCTGTTCATGCCTGATTCATTTAGGATTTTTTTCAAGAATCTCTAAGCTAATTTCCTGCTATAGCAATTCTATTTTGACAGAAAATGTTGCAGTTTTAAAGCTAATTCCAGTAATTCTAAAGATGTATTTCATGGCGTGACAAAATGCTTTTCTACGGGGCCCGACCTCCGGGTGGGGGGGTATGGGAGGTGTGTAATACCCGTAGTTCCAACGTCAGCTATACTCAATAAAATGGCTTTGCCCCCCCCACCCCGCCTCACGTTCCCACATCATTCATCACCTCGTTCATCCATTAATGTTTTCCAGAGGATTTTGGGGATGGGAGGGATGATAAAACTAAGGGTGCGTCCTAACTGGCTCCTTTTTCCCTATTTCGTGCACTACTTCAGACCAGGACTGGCACCCTTTTCCCTATTTCGTGCACTACTTTAGACCAGGACTGGCACCCTTTTCCCTATTGTGTGCACTACTAATATAACATTTATTGAAACTATTTTTTCCTCACCCATCAACCCCTCATAATGACAAAGTGAAAACGTGTTTTTAGAGGCAAAGTTATTGAAAATGAAATACAAAAATATGTCATTTTGAAAATGAAATACATGTTAAAATCACCTTTGTCATTACAGCTTGAGTCTTTCTGGGTAATAAATATTCTCAGTCTCCGATTACAGCTGTGAATGGGTAAGTCTCATGTTACAGCTGTGAGTCTTTCTGGGTAAGTCTCTATGAGCGATTACAGCTGTGAGTCTTTCTGGGTAAGTCTCTATGAGCGATTACAGCTGTGAGTCTTTCTGTGAGTCTTTCTGGGTAAGTCTTTCTGAGCTCTTGAGCGCACCTGGTGAGTCTTTTGTAACAATATTGTAAGTCCTATGAGCTTTTATTTATTTATTGGCCCATTATTTATTTATTTTTATCTTCAAACTCAGTCAAGTTGTTGATCATTGCCACACAGCCATTTTCAAATATTACCATAGATATTCAAGACGATATAAGTCAAATTGTAACTAGGCTACTCAGGAACATTCATTGTCATCTTGGTAACGAACTCCAGCTTAGATTTGGCCTTGTCATTTACGTTACTGTCCTGCTGAAAGGTGGATATGTCTCCCAGTGTCTGGGGGAAAACAGACTGAACCAGGATTTCCTCTTGGATTTTGCTTGTGCTTAGTGCAATTTAATTTATTTTGATTAAAAAAAAAAACTCCCTAGTCCTTGCCAATGACAAGCATACCCATAACATGATGCAGCCACCACAATGCATGAAAATATGAAGAGTGTTCAGGACAAAAAGTTAATTTCTTAATCACATTTCTTTCAGTGTACCTTTAGTGCCTTGTTGCAAACAGGGTGCATGTTTTGGAATATTTTGTATTCTGTACAGGCTTCCTTCTTTTCACTCTGTCTTTTAGGTTAGTATTGTGGAGTAACTACAATGTTGTTGATCCAGACTCAGTTTTCTCCTATCACAGCCATTAAACTCTGTAACTGTTTTAAAGTCACCATTGGCTTCATGGTGAAATCCCTGAGTGGTTTCCTTCTTCTCTGGCAACTGAGTTAGGAAGGACGCCTGTATCTTTGTAGTGACTGGGTGCTTTGATACACCATCCAAAGTCAAATTAATAACTTCACCGTGCTCAAAGGGATATTCAATGTCTCCTTTTTTAACTTTTACCCGTCTACCAATAGCTGCCCATCTTTTCGAGGCAATGGAACACCCAACTGGTCTTTGTGGTTCAATCTGTGATTGTGTGTGGGGTAAAGAGATGAGGTAGTCGTTCAAAAATCAGGTTAAACAATATTATTCCAAATTACAATTTATTATGTGATTTAAGCACATTTTAACTACAGAAATGATTTACCCTTCCCGTACCAAATGGATTGAATAATTATTGACTGAAGACATTTCAGCTTTTCATTTTTTATTAATATGTAACAATTTCTACAAACATATCTCCACTTTGACATTGTGGAGAATTCTAATATATACAATACAGTAACATAGATCTACACTTCATATCCTATAGATATAGTACAGTAACATAGATCTACGCTTCGTATCTAATAGTACAGTAACATAGATCTACGCTTCATATCTAATATATACAATACAGTCCCATAGATCTACACTTCATATCCTATAGATATAGTACAGTAACATAGATCTACACTTCATATCTAATAGATATATACAGTAACATAGATCTCTACTTCATATCTAATAGATATAGTATCATAGATCTACACTTCATATCTAATAGATATATACATTAACATAGATCTACACTTCATAACTAATAGATAGAGTACATTAACATAGATATACACTTCATATCTAATATATATATATACAGTAACATAGATCTACACTTCATATCCTATAGATATATACAGTAACATAGATCTACACTTCATATCTAATAGATATATACAGTAACATAGATCTACACTTCATATCCTATAGATATAGTACCGTAACATAGATCTACACTTCATATCTAATAGATATATACAATAACATAGATATACACTTCATATCCTATAGATATATACAGTAACATAGATCTACACTTCATATCTAATAGATATAGTATCATAGATCTACACTTCATATCTATATATACAGTAACATAGATCTACACTTCATATCTAATATATAGTAACATATATATCTAATAGTAACATAGATATACACTTCATATCTAATAGTACAGTAACATAGATCTACACTTCATAACTAATATATATATACAGTAACATAGATCTACACTTCATATCTAATAGTACAGTAACATAGATCTACACTTCATATCTAATAGATATATACAATAACATAGATATACACTTCATATCCTATAGATATATACAGTAACATAGATCTACACTTCATATCTAATAGATATAGTATCATAGATCTACACTTCATATCTATATATACAGTAACATAGATCTACACTTCATATCTAATAGATATATACAGTAACATAGATCTACACTTCATATCTAATAGTACAGTAACATAGATCTACACTTCATAACTAATATATATATACAGTAACATAGATCTACACTTCATATCTAATAGTACAGTAACATAGATCTACACTTCATATCTAATAAATATAGTATAGTAACATAGATCTACACTTCATAACTAATAGATAGAGTACATTAACATAGATATACACTTCATATCTAATAGATATAGTACAGTAACATAGATCTACACTTCATATCCTATAGATATAGTACAGTAACATAGATCTACACTTCATATCTAATAGTACAGTAACATAGATCTACACTTCATATCTAATATATATATACAGTAACATAGATCTACACTTCATATCTAATAGTACAGTAACATAGATCTACACTTCATATCTAATAGATATATACAGTAACATAGATCTACACTTCATATCTAATAGTACAGTAACATAGATCTACACTTCATATCTAATATATATATATACAGTAACATAGATCTACACTTCATATCTAATAGTACAGTAACATAGATCTACACTTCATATCTAATAGATATAGTATCATAGATCTACACTTCATATCTAATAGTACAGTAACATAGATCTACACTTCATATCTAATAGATATATACAGTAACATAGATCTACACTTCATATCTAATAGATAGAGTACATTAACATAGATATACACTTCATATCCTATAGATATAGTACAGTAACATAGATCTACACTTCATATCTAATATATATATATACAGTAACATAGATCTACACTTCATATCTAATAGTACAGTAACATAGATCTACACTTCATATCCTATAGATATAGTACAGTAACATAGATCTACACTTCATATCTAATAGTACAGTAACATAGATCTACACTTCATATCTAATAGATATATACATTAACATAGATCTACACTTCATATCTAATAGATATAGTACCATAGATCTACACTTCATATCTAATAGATATAGTACAGTAACATAGATCTACACTTCATATCCTATAGATATATACAGTAACATAGATATACACTTCATATCTAATAGTACAGTAACATAGATCTACACTTCATATCTAATAGATATAGTATCATAGATCTACACTTCATATCTAATATATATATACAGTAACATAGATCTACACTTCATATATAATAGATATAGTATCATAGATCTACACTTCATATCTAATAGATATATACATTAACATAGATCTACACTTCATAACTAATAGATAGAGTACATTAACATAGATATACACTTCATATCTAATATATATATATATACAGTAACATAGATCTACACTTCATATCCTATAGATATAGTACCGTAACATAGATCTACACTTCATATCTAATAGTACAGTAACATAGATCTACACTTCATATATAATAGATATATATACAGTAACATAGATCTACACTTCATATCTAATAGTACAGTAACATAGATCTACACTTCATATCTAATACGGTTTGGCCTGGTAACTGTGTCACTGGTATAGAGAATTAGAAAAGTGTTGTGTGTTGTCATGTCTGTATGTACTAAAACAAATACTGGATGCTTAGCTGCGGTTGGTCTGAAATCGTCTTTAGTCATAAACAAGGAATTAGATCTTCATTTCCTAACTGTAAAAAAAAAAAAACAACAAAACAATCCTATAATGACAATGACAGTTGCGTGTGACCCATGTATCAAAGCCTCAATGGTCATGATGTTTTCCACCCGTTGCAAAACCAGTAAGAACATAGCAGGCATAAATAACAACGAGGTAATTAGTGTGTGCACCCCATGACATCTCTCGATGGGATTAGAGATGGGTTACTTGGTGGAGGCTGGCTGGCTGTTGTCTCTCTATCCTGTTTACAGAGAGAGAGACCAATTGTTTGACGCGCGTCGAGACGAACATGCTTTGTCACAATAGACAGACACGAGACCTGCTATCCAACCAGTGGCTTGAATCCTATGATTTGCCTGGTAACTCTTTCTGATACAGCTGCACATAGCAGTAGCATACTAACTCAATGCGCCCATCGACACCTTTTCAACCGCTTACAGAAATGTAACTATAACTAAAAGCTATTTTAGGAACACTAATGCGGTGTTTTAAAAAAATGATTTATATGACTCTGTTTCCTTTTAGCGGATCAACGCAGCAACAGAGGTCCACGCACATCACTCTTAGAAAAAGGGGGTTCTTTGGCTGTCCCCGTAGGATAACCTTTTTTGGTTCCAGGTAAAAAAATCATTTTGGGTTCCCGGTAGAACCATTTTGAGTTACGTGTGGAAAACCAAAACGGTTCTCCTTGGAACCACACGGGTTTTTCAAAAGGTTCTCCTGAAATCCTTTTTAGGTTCTAGATAGCACCTGTTTTTTTAATAAGAGTGTAGAAATGTAAATATTTAAATACGTCATGTTGAAGGATAAATTACACGTGTAATAACTTTTCAAATAATAATATTATTTAAAATAAATTCGCCTTTATTTATCCAGGTAGGCCAGTTGAGAACAAGTTCTCATTTACAACTGCGACCTGGCCAAGATAAAGCAAAGCAGTGTGACAGAAACAACAACACAGAGTTACACATGGAGTAAACAAAGGTACAGTCAATAACACAATAGAAAAAAAAGTCTATGTACAGTGTGTGCAAATGAGGTAGGATAAGGCAATAAATTGGCCATAGTAGCGAAATAATTACATAATAACAATAATATATATATATATATTTTAATGTACACTTAAGGAAATAAAAACAGGCTTTTCATTCACATATGAATGGGTTACAACGCGTTTTCATGTTTCTCCATTTTTAATAGGCTATATGCATCAGCCAATTGTAAGCAGCAGGGCTGGTGATGTTCGTGTGAAGTGGCTGGTTGAACTATGCGCCCTATGTCATCTCTACCGTGCCGCCTGGACGCTCTCAAGCAGCAGGACAGTTTTTCCCTGGTCAGATTCATTCTATGCTGGATCCGTCACGTCTGCCCTCCATTGATGAAATATTACTAATGTACATTCTATTGGCTGCAGATGTCTAAATCTCCCTCAATCCGATTCCACATAATACTTTCACTACGTTTAAATCCTCACTGGTATAAGGTGGCCTCTTACTGGTTGTTCTGGAAGCAGTTTGGCCTCTTACTGGTTGTTCTGGAAGCAGTTTGGCCTCTTACTGGTTGTTCTGGAAGCAGCTTGGCCTCTTACTGGTTGTTCTGGAAGCAGCTTGGCCTCTTACTGGTTGTTCTGGAAGCAGTTTGGCCTCTTACGAGTTGTTCTGGAAGCAGCTTGTCCTCTTACTGGTTGTTCTGGAAGCAGTTTGTCCTCTTACTGGTTGTTCTGGAAGCAGTTTGGCCTCTTACGAGTTGTTCTGGAAGCAGTTTGGCCTCTTACTGGTTGTTCTGGAAGCAGTTTGGCCTCTTACGAGTTGTTCTGGAAGCAGTTTGGCCTCTTACTGGTTGTTCTGGAAGCAGTTTGTCCTCTTACTGGTTGTTCTGGAAGCAGTTTGGCCTCTTACGAGTTGTTCTGGAAGCAGTTTGGCCTCTTACTGGTTGTTCTGGAAGCAGTTTGGCCTCTTACTGGTTGTTCTGGAAGCAGTTTGGCCTCTTACGAGTTGTTCTGGAAGCAGTTTGGCCTCTTACGAGTTGTTCTGGAAGCAGTTTGGCCTCTTACTGGTTGTTCTGGAAGCAGTTTGGCCTCTTACTGGTTGTTCTGGAAGCAGTTTGGCCTCTTACGAGTTGTTCTGGAAGCAGCTTGTCCTCTTACTGGTTGTTCTGGAAGCAGTTTGTCCTCTTACGGGTTGTTCTGGAAGCAGCTTGGCCTCTTACTGGTTGTTCTGGAAGCAGTTTGGCCTCTTACTGGTTGTTCTGGAAGCAGCTTGGGCTGACATCACGCAGCAAAATTCCAAATGCGTGTCTTTTCAGTTATTAATGATGTTTTTTCGGGTTTGTACACCTACGGGCAAGATGTGACAATAGCCTACACGTTTCGAAAATCTATATAGAAGGCAGTATGCATAAATCTGCCATCATGTCAGGACTGATCAAAATAATGCAGGTATTTTTTCAATCCATGCACCATTTTCATCCGCAAAACCGAATGTCTGGGCGGTTTACTAGAGGTAGATAACTCCGCTAGCTCGAACTGTCAGAATCATTTTCAGACTTCATATACCGGTTTTGCTGTCAAGCACTTGAATTTTCAATTAGGTTATTATTTGCCTACATTATTGGATATTTACAAGAAAATACAATAATAATTATTATAATATTAAAATAATAATAGGATACTTTAATATTACAATTATAATAATACATTTATCTCAAATAAAAAATATAAGTGACATATTGATGGTAATGCTGCAAGACCTTCATATTGTGAAATTAATAAATTACCAAAACATTTGCAAATAAATGATGAATACAATAATTGAATTAAGATTATTTTTCATAGCAAAACAGTTATTAAAACAGCTATTTACATATTAATTGTATCCAGTATGTAGGCTATTGAATAACGCCATGCAAATGTATGGCTTGATTAATGATGATAATGGGTAGGTTTTACATCAGCGTTTTCCGCTCATAATGTCAGCATATTTTCGGTAAAATGGTCAGGAATTAAACGTGTGTAAAGTACACATGTTTAATGCTCTGTTTGCATTTCAGGCGACCGCATGGCATTGTGTGAAGCGGTTCAGAGTATTCTTATTTTAAAAACAGAAGATTTATATATTTATATTTTGCGGCATGTGTTCTTTACGGACACATTATTAATTTGGAAAACAAATTGCAACTATTGAACATTTTCTTTTATTTAAGTTTTTCAACATTTAAATTGCATTCATTTGCGGCATAATGTTTTTTTAAAAACGTCTACAGCACTCTTGTAAAATTCTTATCAAACGTTAAAATATCATAACATGTTAAATTATTACAATTGCTTTGCATTATCCTATTACGTACAAAGACACAAATAAAAATTTAAGACACAAATACACATTTGAAATAATTAGCCTACACAACAATTACACAACGAATCTTTAATAGACTAAACCTTGACGATGTAATAAATTATTTTCAAGACTCAACTCGTGTTTTCTGACTCCATCCATTGCAATAGCCATACTCTAAACCACCAGCGACATACAGTAGCCTACAAACATACATACTGTGATTCTCTGTACAAGTCCGGTCAGTCCCCCATTTATTATTTTATTTTTTAGAAATAGTGTTTAAATCTCTGAGCCGTCGTCTTCTTATATGGAGACTTAATTTGAGTCTTTCATTCAGTGGCAGTCCTAGTGCAGGTGGCGGATCTGTGAATACTGCGCGGATTCAATTGCACAGCCTCACTCTTAGTCGAGTACCGTATCATTAATTTTAAGTTTCTGGGAGCACCATATCATTACCGACCAGAATAGAAAAAGTGTGTCACGAAAACAACTGATTTGCATACAGATCTCTATCTGTCAGTGTTGCCAATATTGTTGGTTATCGGATTCGATTATAACAAAGAAAAAATAAACACACATAAGCAAAAATCTATATATCTGGATACATTACTACGGTTTGTTTGTGGATGATGGTTTATTTGGCTCTTTCAAATGAAATGGAATTATATTTGTGTTTATAAATATGCCAACTAGGCTATACTTAATTAAAAGCATGTGTTTTGTGTTATGTGATTCTGCAATGTAGAGCATCGATGAAAGCATTTATCAAAAGCCATTTTAAACTAATATCATCACGGTGTATAGGAGGAAAGTATCATACCTGGCACTTTTGTGGAGTACAGCGCCATCTGGCGGAAAGAAAAATAATGGCTCCTCTGTGAACAACGTACATAATAACATAACCTTGACATTGCAGCCGGCTTTAAAGGCGAGTCGTCGAGACTGACTGATTTACAAATCGCCCTTGCATCTTGAATAACTACTCAGTATAATGTGTAGATCAGTCAATCAGTCAGTCGAAATGTATCCATGATACAACACAGTTTTGATGCTCTCTAACAGGCTTCTCCTAGAAATAGAGTGAATAGAACTGCCTTGGAAGTGCTAACCCTGGCAATTTGACTGGTTAAACGGGTACACTCACAATGGCTACCTGGTATTGTGATGCAATCCTTTCCATGGTAATTTGGAATGTTCTATCTACTGATGCCTGATTGCCATGGTAATTTAGAATGTTAATTCAAATGATTCTGACTGATGTGGCTCATCCAATGGAAAGTATTTGTTGTAATGGGGAAACACCATGGGAATCGTATTTACACCGTTTGTGTACATTGCCCATTTGTCGTCAATGGGCCAAGCGGTGCATTCTGGGAATTTCTGGGACAAGGCTAGTGCTCCATCAAGTAATGAATGAGAGTCAATTGGGCGCAAGCTCAAAAATCCAACATTAGCATGAATCTTGTGAACAAGAAGTACAATATTACAAATCTTTTCCAAGATGTAAGGTAATTCACTTGTTCTTTGTAATATCCTATAGCTTTGGAATCGTGACATTACTTACTTTCAAGGAAAAAGGTAGGTTTCTCGACTCATACCCTGACTTTGAGAAGAGATTACAGGACGATCATCTTAGCAACCGCATGATGCAGAATGACAACGTGAACACGATTGGTCAACAGTCTGCTGGGTGGGACGTTATATAGGCCTCCATTACCCAATGGGATTCCTATCTCCTCCTTTCTCTAGGCTACCCGGGGTGGCCTGGGGCAGCAGGTAGCCTAGTGCGTTGGGCCAGCAACCGAATGGTTGCTAGATCGAATCCCTGAGCTGACAAGGTAAAAATCTGTCGTTCTGCCCCTGAACAAGGCAGTTAACCCATCATTGTAAATAATAATTTGTTCTTAACTGACTTGCCTACTTAAATAAAGGTAAAAAATTGTATTTTTTGGTCTTAATTTAATGTTAAGGTTAGACATAAGGTTAGCAGTGTGGTTAGGTTAGGGTTAGGTTTCAAATCAGATTGTAAGAAGAGAAATGGTAGAAATCGGCAGGGTTTATGGTAATTAGTGACGACCAGATTGAAGGGTTCCCTTCCTACTTTTACTTCCTGCCATGGGTACACTCAAAATGGCTGCTTGTCCACACATTATGCCAGGGGGTACACTCAAAATGGCTGCTTGTCCACACATTATGCCAGGGGTACACTCAAAATGGCTGCTTGTCCACACATTATGCCAGGGGTACACTCAAAATGGCTGCTTGTCCACACATTATGCCAGGGGTACACTCAAAATGGCTGCTTGTCCACACATTATGCCAGGGGGTACACTCAAAATGGCTGCTTGTCCACACATTATGCCAGGGGGTACACTCAAAATGGCTGCTTGTCCACACATTATGCCAGGGGGTACACTCAAAATGGCTGCTTGTCCACACATTATGCCAGGGGGTACACTCAAAATGGCTGCTTGTCCACACATTATGCCAGGGGGTACACTCAAAATGGCTGCTTGTCCTCACATTATGCCAGGGGTACACTCAAAATGGCTGCTTGTCCACACATTATACCAGGGGCTATTCAAGTACTATTTTTATCGCCTTAATAACCTCGCAGCCCATGTGACCCCAAACTGTTCACACCCCTCTTGTTAGCGGAGACAAAATGTTGCACTTAAAAGCTAATTTCCTGCAATTCTTCACATTTCCAATGGCCTCATTTGTGTTTATATGATATGGGTCTAAGGCACTGCATCTCAGTGGTAGAGGAGTCACTACAGACCCTGGTTCAGTGGTCTAAGGCACTGCATCTCAGTGCTAGAGGCGTCACTAGAGACCCTGGTTCAGCGGTCTAAGGCACTGCATCTCAGTGCTAGAGGCGTCACTAGAGACCCTGGTTCAGCGGTCTAAGGCACTGCATCTCAGTGCTAGAGGCGTCACTACAGACCTTGGTTTGATTCCAGGCTGTATCACAGCGGTCTAAGGCACTGCATCTCAGTGATAGAGGCATCACTAGAGACCCTGGTTCAGTGGTCTAAGGCACTGCATCTCAGTGCTAGAGGCATCACTACAGACCCTGGTTCAGCGGTCTAAGGCACTACATCTCAGTGCTAGAGGCATCACTAGAGACTCTGGTTCAGCGGTCTAAGGCACTGCATCTCAGTGCTAGAGGCATCACTACAGACCCTGGTTCAGCGGTCTAAGGCACTGCATCTCAGTGCTAGAGGCATCACTAGAGACCCTGGTTCAGCGGTCTAAGGCACTGCATCTCAGTGCTAGAGGCATCACTACAGACCCTGGTTCAGCGGTCTAAGGCACTGCTTCTCAGTGCTAGAGGCATCACTACAGACCCTGGTTCAGCGGTCTAAGGCACTGCATCTCAGTGCTAGAGGCATCACTAGAGACCCTGGTTCAGCGGTCTAAGGCACTACATCTCAGTGCTAGAGGCATCACTAGAGACCCTGGTTCAGTGGTCTAAGGCACTGCATCTCAGTGCTAGAGGCATCACTACAGACCCTGGTTCAGTGGTCTAAGGCACTGCATCTCAGTGCTAGAGGCATCACTAGAGACCCTGGTTCAGCGGTCTAAGGCACTGCATCTCAGTGCTAGAGGCGTCACTACAGACCCTGGTTCAGTGGTCTAAGGCACTGCATCTCAGTGCTAGAGGCATCACTACAGACCCTGGTTGAGTGGTCTAAGGCACTGCATCTCAGTGCTAGAGGCATCACTAGAGACCCTGGTTCAGCGGTCTAAGGCACTGCATCTCAGTGCTAGAGGCATCACTACAGACCCTGGTTCAGCGGTCTAAGGCACTGCATCTCAGTGCTAGAGGCGTCACTAGAGACCCTGGTTCAGCGGTCTAAGGCACTGCATCTCAGTGCTAGAGGCATCACTAGAGACCCTGGTTCAGCGGTCTAAGGCACTGCATCTCAGTGCTAGAGGCATCACTAGAGACCCTGGTTCAGCGGTCTAAGGCACTGCATCTCAGTGCTAGAGGCGTCACTAGAGACCCTGGTTCAGCGGTCTAAGGCACTGCATCTCAGTGCTAGAGGCATCACTAGAGACCCTGGTTCAGCGGTCTAAGGCACTGCATCTCAGTGCTAGAGGCATCACTAGAGACCCTGGTTCAGCGGTCTAAGGCACTGCATCTCAGTGCTAGAGGCATCACTACAGACCCTGGTTCAGCGGTCTAAGGCACTGCATCTCAGTGCTAGAGGCATCACTACAGACCCTGGTTCAGTGGTCTAAGGCACTGCATCTCAGTGCTAGAGGCATCACTAGAGACCCTGGTTCAGCGGTCTAAGGCACTGCATCTCAGTGCTAGAGGCATCACTACAGACCCTGGTTCAGTGGTCTAAGGCACTGCATCTCAGTGCTAGAGGCATCACTAGAGACCCTGGTTCAGCGGTCTAAGGCACTGCATCTCAGTGCTAGAGGCATCACTAGAGACCCTGGTTCAGCGGTCTAAGGCACTACATCTCAGTGCTAGAGGCATCACTAGAGACCCTGGTTCAGTGGTCTAAGGCACTGCATCTCAGTGCTAGAGGCATCACTAGAGACCCTGGTTCAGCGGTCTAAGGCACTGCATCTCAGTACTAGAGGCATCACTAGAGACCCTGGTTCAGCGGTCTAAGGCACTGCATCTCAGTGCTAGAGGCATCACTACAGACCCTGGTTCAGCGGTCTAAGGCACTGCATCTCAGTGCTAGAGGCGTCACTAGAGACCCTGGTTCAGCGGTCTAAGGCACTGCATCTCAGTGCTAGAGGCATCACTACAGACCCTGGTTCAGTGGTCTAAGGCACTGCATCTCAGTGCTAGAGGCATCACTAGAGACCCTGGTTCAGCGGTCTAAGGCACTGCATCTCAGTGCTAGAGGCATCACTAGAGACCCTGGTTCAGTGGTCTAAGGCACTGCATCTCAGTGCTAGAGGCATCACTACAGACCCTGGTTCAGCGGTCTAAGGCACTGCATCTCAGTGCTAGAGGCATCACTAGAGACCCTGGTTCAGCGGTCTAAGGCACTGCATCTCAGTGCTAGAGGCATCACTAGAGACCCTGGTTCAGCGGTCTAAGGCACTGCATCTCAGTGCTAGAGGCATCACTAGAGACCCTGGTTCAGCGGTCTAAGGCACTGCATCTCAGTGCTAGAGGCATCACTACAGACCCTGGTTCAGCGGTATAAGGCACTGCATCTCAGTGCTAGAGGCATCACTACAGACCCTGGTTCAGCGGTCTAAGGCACTGCATCTCAGTGCTAGAGGCATCACTAGAGACCCTGGTTCAGCGGTCTAAGGCACTGCATCTCAGTGCTAGAGGCATCACTACATCTCAGTGCTAGAGGCATCACTACAGACCCTGGTTCAGCGGTTTAAGGCACTGCATCTCAGTGCTAGAGGCATCACTAGAGACCCTGGTTCAGTGGTCTAAGGCACTGCATCTCAGTGCTAGAGGTGTCACTACAGACCCTGGTTCAGTGGTCTAAGGCACTGCATCTCAATGCTAGACGCATCACTACAGACCCTGGTTCAGTGGTCTAAGGCACTGCATCTCAGTGCTAGAGGCATCACTAGAGACCCTGGTTCAGTGGTCTAAGGCACTGCATCTCAGTGCTAGACGCATCACTACAGACCCTGGTTCAGTGGTCTAAGGCACTGCATCTCAGTGCTAGAGGCATCACTAGAGACCCTGGTTCAGTGGTCTAAGGCACTGCATCTCAGTGCTAGAGGCATCACTAGAGACCCTGGTTTGATTGCAGGCTGTATCACAACCAGCCGTGATTGGGAGTCCCATAGGGCGGCGCATAATTGGCCCAGCGTCGTTTGACAGCCTTGTCATTGTAAATAAGAATTTGTTTTTATTTAACCTTTATTTAACTAGGCAAGTTCGTTAAGAACAAATTTACAATGACGGCCTACCAAATGGCAAAAAGCCTCCTGCGGGGACGGGGGCCTGGGATTAAAATAAATAAATAACATAAATATAGGACAAAACACACATCACGACAAGAGAGACAACACAACACTACATAAAGAGAGACCTAAGACAACAACATGGTATTAATACAACATAACATCAACATGGTAGCAATACAACATGGTAGCAGGACAACATGGTAGCAACACAATATGGTAGCAGGACAACATGGTAGCAACACAATATGGTAGCAGGACAACATGGTAGCAACACAATATGGTAGCAGGACAACATGGTAGCAACACAATATGGTAGCAGGACAACATGGTAGCAATACAATATGGTAGCAGGACAACATGGTAGCAACACAATATGGTAGCAGGACAACATGGTAGCAACACAATATGGTAGCAGGACAACATGGTAGCAACACAATATGGTAGCAGGACAACATGGTAGCAACACAATATGGTAGCAGGACAACATGGTAGCAATACAATATGGTAGCAGGACAACATGGTAGCAACACAATATGGTAGCAGGACAACATGGTAGCAACACAATAGCAGGACAACATGGTAGCAGGACAACATGGTAGCAACACAATATGGTAGCAGGACAACATGGTAGCAACACAATATGGTAGCAGGACAACATGGTAGCAACACAACATGGTAGCAGGACAACATGGTAGCAATACAACATGGTAGCAGGACAACATGGTAGCAACACAATATGGTAGCAATACAATATGGTAGCAGGACAACATGGTAGCAATACAATATGGTAGCAGGACAACATGGTAGCAACACAACATGGTACAAACACAACATGGTAGAAACATTATTGGGAACAGACAACAGCACAAAGGACAAGAAGGTAGAGACAACAATACATCATGCAAAGCAGCCACAACTGTCAGAAAGTGTCCATGATTGAGTCTTTGAATGAAGAGACTGAGATAAAACTGTCCAGTTTGAGTGTTTGTTGCAGCTTGTTCCAGTCGCTAGCTGCAGTGAACTGAAAAGAGGAGTGACCCAGGGATGTGTCTGCTTTGGGGACCTTTAACAGAATGTGACTGGCAGAACGGCTGTTGTATGTGGAGGATGAGGGCTGCAGTAGATATCTCAGATAATTACAAGTTAAATAAAATAAAAATAAATACCAGGGGTTCCCCCCCCCAAAAACACAAATAATTGTTGGTCCGTATTTATACCGCTCTGGGATCGGATCCGGACCCCGGTCCGCCAGTTGAGGAAGTGGGCATTATGCCATCATCCTCATTGACTTGAATAAGGAGCCATTCTATTTCTATGGTTCTACTGGCCTCTAGTGGCGGAAGAGAAGCGGTGCATCATGTCAGATAAACACTTCGCCACAAGATGTTTCAATTCAAACAATGCATTGCTAAATGCGACACAACATTAAATGACAAATATAAATATATATATAAATCAAATAAATGTCCTATTCCAGCAAAGACAATACAGACAGACATACTTCTGTCGGTTGTAGAACCGGATCCTACGATGGTAGTTATTATTGCAATCATTGTAGGAAAGTTAATTGGCTCCAATAATGTAGGTAAACCCTAGATTGCTGTTAATCGTATTGGTCATTGAAAGGCTTGAAGCCACTGGTCGGCCATATTGGTACTCCCCGTAGGCGCAGTCCTCCATAGGAATGAATGGGATTCTACAGTATTTCAATGAAATGTTTCAAGGATAAAATGACATGTATTTACTTTATTTTTTGTTGTTGTTGTATTGGGGACAGTAACATTAGGAATCTCATAAAATGATTGTTTCTAAACACTTATTTTTCTTAAAATTGCATTATTGGTTAAGGGCTTGTAAGTAAGCATTTCACTGTAAGGTCTACCTACACCTACTGTACTCATCATTTCACTGTAAGGTCTACCTACACCTACTGTACTCATCATTTCACTGTAAGGTCTACCTACACCTACTGTACTCATCATTTCACTGTGAGGTCTACTACACCTGCTGTACTCATCATTTCACTGTAAGGTCTACCTACACCTGTTGTATTCAGCATTTCACTGTAAGGTCTACCTACACCTGTTGTATTCAGCATTTCACTGTAAGGTCTACCTACACCTGTTGTATTCAGCATTTCACTGTAAGGACTACCTACACCTGTTGTATTCAGCATTTCACTGTAAGGTCTACCTACACCTGTTGTATTCAGCAATTCACTGTAAGGTCTACTACACCTGTTGTATTCAGCATTTCACTGTGAGGTCTACCTACACCTGTTGTACTCATCATTTCACTGTGAGGTCTACTACACCTGTTGTATTCATAATTTCACTGTAAGGTCTACCTACACCTGTTGTACTCATCATTTCACTGTGAGGTCTACCTACACCTGTTGTATTCATCATTTCACTGTAAGGTCTACTACACCTGTTGTACTCATCATTTCACTGTGAGGTCTACTACACCTGTTGTATTCATCATTTCACTGTAAGGTCTACTACACCTGTTGTACTCATCATTTCACTGTGAGGTCTACTACACCTGTTGTATTCAGCATTTCACTGTAAGGTCTACTACACCTGTTGTACTCATCATTTCACTGTGAGGTCTACTACACCTGTTGTACTCATCATTTCACTGTGAGGTCTACTACACCTGTTGTACTCATCATTTCACTGTGAGGTCTACTACACCTGTTGTACTCATCATTTCACTGTGAGGTCTACTACACCTGTTGTACTCATCATTTCACTGTGAGGTCTACTACACCTGTTGTACTCATCATTTCACTGTGAGGTCTACTACACCTGTTGTACTCATCATTTCACTGTGAGGTCTACTACACCTGTTGTACTCATCATTTCACTGTGAGGTCTACTACACCTGTTGTATTCAGCATTTCACTGTGAGGTCTACTACACCTGTTGTATTCAGCATTTCACTGTGAGGTCTACTACACCTGTTGTATTCAGCATTTCACTGTAAGGTCTACTACACCTGTTGTATTCAGCATTTCACTGTGAGGTCTACTACACCTGTTGTATTCATCATTTCACTGTGAGGTCTACTACACCTGTTGTATTCAGCATTTCACTGTGAGGTCTACTACACCTGTTGTATTCAGCATTTCACTGTAAGGTCTACTACACCTACTGTACTCATCATTTCACTGTAAGGTCTACCTACACCTGTTGTATTCAGCATTTCACTGTGAGGTCTACTACACCTGTTGTACTCATCATTTCACTGTGAGGTCTACTACACCTGTTGTACTCATCATTTCACTGTGAGGTCTACTACACCTGCTGTACTCATCATTTCACTGTAAGGTCTACTACACCTGTTGTATTCAGCATTTCACTGTGAGGTCTACTACACCTGTTGTATTCAGCATTTCACTGTAAGGTCTACCTACACCTGTTGTATTCAGGTCTACCTACACCTGTTGTATTCAGCATTTCACTGTAAGGACTACCTACACCTGTTGTATTCAGCATTTCACTGTAAGGTCTACCTACACCTGTTGTATTCAGCAATTCACTGTAAGGTCTACTACACCTGTTGTATTCAGCATTTCACTGTGAGGTCTACCTACACCTGTTGTACTCATCATTTCACTGTGAGGTCTACTACACCTGTTGTATTCATAATTTCACTGTAAGGTCTACCTACACCTGTTGTACTCATCATTTCACTGTGAGGTCTACCTACACCTGTTGTATTCATCATTTCACTGTAAGGTCTACTACACCTGTTGTACTCATCATTTCACTGTGAGGTCTACTACACCTGTTGTATTCATCATTTCACTGTAAGGTCTACTACACCTGTTGTACTCATCATTTCACTGTGAGGTCTACTACACCTGTTGTATTCAGCATTTCACTGTGAGGTCTACTACACCTGTTGTACTCATCATTTCACTGTGAGGTCTACTACACCTGTTGTATTCATCATTTCACTGTAAGGTCTACTACACCTGTTGTACTCATCATTTCACTGTGAGGTCTACTACACCTGTTGTACTCATCATTTCACTGTGAGGTCTACTACACCTGTTGTACTCATCATTTCACTGTGAGGTCTACTACACCTGTTGTACTCATCATTTCACTGTGAGGTCTACTACACCTGTTGTACTCATCATTTCACTGTGAGGTCTACTACACCTGTTGTACTCATCATTTCACTGTGAGGTCTACTACACCTGTTGTACTCATCATTTCACTGTGAGGTCTACTACACCTGTTGTACTCATCATTTCACTGTGAGGTCTACTACACCTGTTGTATTCAGCATTTCACTGTGAGGTCTACTACACCTGTTGTATTCAGCATTTCACTGTGAGGTCTACTACACCTGTTGTATTCAGCATTTCACTGTAAGGTCTACTACACCTGTTGTATTCAGCATTTCACTGTGAGGTCTACTACACCTGTTGTATTCATCATTTCACTGTGAGGTCTACTACACCTGTTGTATTCAGCATTTCACTGTGAGGTCTACTACACCTGTTGTATTCAGCATTTCACTGTAAGGTCTACTACACCTGTTGTATTCGGCGCATGTGACAAATAAAGTTTGATTTCATAAATGCATATTTATAGCTTCCAAAATATTTTTGATAATGGTAAGGGAGAGCCAAGATGGAGGCACGGTGGCTTCAACATAATGGTGAGGGAGAGCCAAGATGGAGGCACGGTGGCTTCAACATAATGGTGAGGGAGAGCCAAGATGGAGGCACTGTGGCTTCAAGACAATGGTGAGGGAGAGCCAAGATGGAGGCACGGTGGCTTCAACATAATGGTGAGGGAGGGCCAAGATGGAGGCACGGTGGCTTCAATATAATGGTGAGGGAGGGCCAAGATGGAGGCACGGTGGCTTCAACATAATGGTGAGGGAGGGCCAAGATGGAGGCACGGTGGCTTCAATATAATGGTGAGGGAGAGCCAAGATGGAGGCACTGTGGCTTCAAGACAATGGTGAGGGAGGGCCAAGATGGAGGCACGGTGGCTTCAACACAATGGTGAGGGAGAGCCAAGATGGAGGCACGGTGGCTTCAATACAATGGGGAGGGAGAGCCAAGATGGAGGCACTGTGGCTTCAAGACAATGGTGAGGGAGGGCCAAGATGGAGGCACGGTGGCTTCAATACAATGGGGAGGGAGAGCCAAGATGGAGGCACGGTGGCTTCAACACAATGGTGAGGGAGAGCCAAGATGGAGGCACGGTGGCTTCAACACAATGGTGAGGGAGAGCCAAGATGGAGGCACGGTGGCTTCAACACAATGGTGAGGGAGAGCCAAGATGGAGGCCTGGTGGCTTCAACACAATGGTGAGGGAGGGCCAAGATGGAGGCACGGTGGCTTCAACACAATGGTGAGGGAGAGCCAAGATGGAGGCACGGTGGATTCAACACAATGGTGATGGAGGCCCAAGATGGAGGCACGGTGGCTTCAACACAATGGTGAGGGAGGGCCAAGATGGAGGCCTGGTGGCTTCAACACAATGGTGAGGGAGGGCCAAGATGGAGGCACGGTGGCTTCAACACAATGGTGAGGGAGAGCCAAGATGGAGGCACGGTGGCTTCAACACAATGGTGAGGGAGAGCCAAGATGGAGGCACGGTGGCTTCAACACAGCGCACCCTATTAGTAGTCATCTAGTGTATATATAAATCATTGGTTGGTACTGGCACCATGGCATATGCACCTTTGAAAAAAATATATGTGTTTCCTACTCTAAAATATGATCATTTCTAATATACATCAAACAATATACCATCTATACTTTAAAACATATTTAGCTCAACTAGTTAATGCTGCATCTGATGATTGTTCCCATGAAAGTTACCACAGTGCACAGGTGACACAAAATGTGTCATGGGATTCGGTTTTGAAGATCATTATCAAACTAGGGTAGCCTAGTGGTTAGAGTGTAGAGGAGGCAGGGTAGCCTAGTGGTTAGAGTGTAGAGGTGGCAGGGTAGCCTAGTGGTTAGAGTGTAGAGGAGGCAGGGTAGCCTAGTGGTTAGAGTGTAGAGGTGGCAGGGTAGCCTAGTGGTTAGAGTGTAGAGGAGGCAGGGTAGCCTAGTGGTTAGAGTGTAGAGGTGGCAGGGTAGCCTAGTGGTTAGAGTGTAGAGGTGGCAGGGTAGCCTAGTGGTTAGAGTGTAGAGGAGGCAGGGTAGCCTAGTGGTTAGAGTGTAGAGGAGGCAGGGTAGCCTAGTGGTTAGAGTGTAGAGGCGGCAGGGTAGCCTAGTGGTTAGAGTGTAGAGGCGGTAGGGTAGCCTAGTGGTTAGAGTGTAGAGGAGGCAGGGTAGCCTAGTGGTTAGAGTGTAGAGGTGGCAGGGTAGCCTAGTGGTTAGAGTGTAGAGGTGGCAGGGTAGCCTAGTGGTTAGAGTGTAGAGGAGGCAGGGTAGCCTAGTGGTTAGAGTGTAGAGGTGGCAGGGTAGCCTAGTGGTTAGAGTGTAGAGGAGGCAGGGTAGCCTAGTGGTTAGAGTGTAGAGGCGGCAGGGTAGCCTAGTGGTTAGAGTGTAGAGGTGGCAGGGTAGCCTAGTGGTTAGAGTGTAGAGGAGGCAGGGTAGCCTAGTGGTTAGAGTGTAGAGGCGGCAGGGTAGCCTAGTGGTTAGAGTGGAGGAGGCAGGGTAGCCTAGTGGTTAGAGTGTAGAGGAGGCGGCAGGGTAGCCTAGTGGTTAGAGTGTAGAGGAGGCAGGGTAGCCTAGTGGTTAGAGTGTAGAGGAGGCAGGGTAGCCTAGTGGTTAGAGTGTAGAGGAGGCAGGGTAGCCTAGTGGTTAGAGTGTAGAGGAGGCAGGGTAGCCTAGTGGTTAGAGTGTAGAGGAGGCAGGGTAGCCTAGTGGTTAGAGTGTAGAGGCGGCAGGGTAGCCTAGTGGTTAGAGTGTAGAGGTGGCAGGGTAGCCTAGTGGTTAGAGTGTAGAGGAGGCAGGGTAGCCTAGTGGTTAGAGTGTAGAGGAGGCAGGGTAGCCTAGTGGTTAGAGTGTAGAGGAGGCAGGGTAGCCTAGTGGTTAGAGTGTAGAGGAGGCAGGGTAGCCTAGTGGTTAGAGTGTAGAGGAGGCAGGTAGCCTAGTGGTTAGAGTGTAGAGGAGGCAGGTAGCCTAGTGGTTAGAGTGTAGAGGAGGCAGGGTAGTCTAGTGGTTAGAGTGTAGAGGCGGCAGGTAGCCTAGTGGTTAGAGTGTAGAGGTGGCAGGGTAGCCTAGTGGTTAGAGTGTAGAGGTGGCAGGGTAGCCTAGTGGTTAGAGTGTAGAGGTGGCAGGGTAGTCTAGTGGTTAGAGTGTAGAGGAGGCAGGGTAGCCTAGTGGTTAGAGTGTAGAGGAGGCAGGGTAGCCTAGTGGTTAGAGTGTAGAGGTGGCAGGGTAGCCTAGTGGTTAGAGTGTAGAGGAGGCAGGGTAGCCTAGTGGTTAGAGTGTAGAGGTGGCAGGGTAGCCTAGTGGTTAGAGTGTAGAGGTGGCAGGGTAGCCTAGTGGTTAGAGTGTAGAGGAGGCAGGGTAGTCTAGTGGTTAGAGTGTAGAGGTGGCAGGGTAGCCTAGTGGTTAGAGTGTAGAGGTGGCAGGGTAGCCTAGTGGTTAGAGTGTAGAGGTGGCAGGGTAGCCTAGTGGTTAGAGTGTAGAGGTGGCAGGGTAGCCTAGTGGTTAGAGTGTAGAGGAGGCAGGGTAGCCTAGTGGTTAGAGTGTAGAGGTGGCAGGGTAGCCTAGTGGTTAGAGTGTAGAGGTGGCAGGGTAGCCTAGTGGTTAGAGTGTAGAGGTGGCAGGGTAGCCTAGTGGTTAGAGTGTAGAGGTGGCAGGGTAGCCTAGTGGTTAGAGTGTAGAGGTGGCAGGGTAGCCTAGTGGTTAGAGTGTAGAGGTGGCAGGGTAGCCTAGTGGTTAGAGTGTAGAGGTGGCAGGGTAGCCTAGTGGTTAGAGTGTAGAGGCGGCAGGGTAGCCTAGTGGTTAGAGTGTAGAGGAGGCAGGGTAGCCTAGTGGTTAGAGTGTAGAGGTGGCAGGGTAGCCTAGTGGTTAGAGTGTAGAGGAGGTAGGTAGCCTAGTGGTTAGAGTGTAGAGGAGGCAGGGTAGCCTAGTGGTTAGAGTGTAGAGGTGGCAGGGTAGCCTAGTGGTTAGAGTGTAGAGGTGGCAGGGTAGCCTAGTGGTTAGAGTGTAGAGGTGGCAGGTAGCCTAGTGGTTAGAGTGTAGAGGAGGTAGGGTAGCCTAGTGGTTAGAGTGTAGAGGTGGCAGGGTAGCCTAGTGGTTAGAGTGTAGAGGAGGCAGGGTAGCCTAGTGGTTAGAGTGTAGAGGTGGTAGGGTAGCCTAGTGGTTAGAGTGTAGAGGCGGCAGGGTAGCCTAGTGGTTAGAGTGTAGAGGCGGCAGGGTAGCCTAGTGGTTAGAGTGTAGAGGAGGCAGGGTAGCCTAGTGGTTAGAGTGGAGAGGCGGCAGGTAGGGTAGCCTAGTGGTTAGAGTGTAGAGGTGGCAGGGTAGCCTAGTGGTTAGAGTGAGAGGCGGCAGGGTAGCCTAGTGGTTAGAGTGTAGAGGAGGCAGGGTAGCCTAGTGGTTAGAGTGTAGAGGGGGCAGGGTAGCCTAGTGGTTAGAGTGTAGAGGAGGCAGGGTAGCCTAGTGGTTAGAGTGTAGAGGGGGCAGGGTAGCCTAGTGGTTAGAGTGGAGGGGCAGGGTAGCCTAGTGGTTAGAGTGGAGGGCGGCAGGGTAGCCTAGTGGTTAGAGTGTAGAGGAGGCAGGGTAGCCTAGTGGTTAGAGTGAGAGGCGGCAGGGTAGCCTAGTGGTTAGAGTGTAGAGGAGGCAGGGTAGCCTAGTGGTTAGAGTGGGAGAGGCGGCAGGGTAGCCTAGTGGTTAGAGTGTAGAGGCGGCAGGGTAGCCTAGTGGTTAGAGTGGAGAGGCGGCAGGGTAGCCTAGTGGTTAGAGTGTAGAGGTGGCAGGGTAGCCTAGTGGTTAGAGTGTAGAGGTGGCAGGGTAGCCTAGTGGTTAGAGTGTAGAGGAGGCAGGGTAGCCTAGTGGTTAGAGTGTAGAGGGGCAGGGTAGCCTAGTGGTTAGAGTGTAGAGGCGGCAGGGTAGCCTAGTGGTTAGAGTGTAGAGGCGGCAGGGTAGCCTAGTGGTTAGAGTGTAGAGGCGGCAGGGTAGCCTAGTGGTTAGAGTGTAGAGGCGGCAGGGTAGCCTAGTGGTTAGAGTGGAGGCGGCAGGGTAGCCTAGTGGTTAGAGTGTAGAGGTGGCAGGGTAGCCTAGTGGTTAGAGTGTAGAGGCGGCAGGGTAGCCTAGTGGTTAGAGTGTAGAGGTGGCAGGGTAGCCTAGTGGTTAGAGCGTTGGCCAGTAACCAGCAGGTAGCCTAGTGGTTAGAGTTGGAGGCAGCAGGTAGCCTAGTGGTTAGAGCGTTGGACTAGTAACCAGCAGGTAGCCTAGTGGTTAGAGCGTTGGACCAGTAACCAGCAGGTAGCCTAGTGGTTAGAGTGTTGGACTAGTAACCAGCAGGTGGCCTAACCAGTGGTTAGAGAGCGTTGGGCCAGTAACCAGCAGGTAGCCTAGTGGTTAGAGTGTTGGACTAGTAACCAGCAGGTAGCCTAGTGGTTAGAGTGTTGGACTAGTAACCAGCAGGTAGCCTAGTGGGTAGAGCGTTGGGCCAGTAACCAGCAGGTAGCCTAGTGGTTAGAGCGTTGGGCCAGTAACCAGCAGGTAGCCTAGTGGTTAGAGTGTCGGACTAGTAACCAGCAGGTAGCCTAGTGGTTAGAGCGTTGGGCCAGTAACCAGCAGGTAGCCTAGTGGTTAGAGTGTTGGACTAGTAACCAGCAGGTAGCCTAGTGGTTAGAGTGTTGGACTAGTAACCAGCAGGTAGCCTAGTGGTTAGAGTGTTGGGCCAGTAACCAGCAGGTAGCCTAGTGGTTAGAGTGTTGGGCCAGTAACCAGCAGGTAGCCTAGTGGTTAGAGTGTTGGGCCAGTAACCAGCAGGTAGCCTAGTGGTTAGAGTGTTGGTCCAGTAACCAGCAGGTAGCCTAGTGGTTAGAGCGTTGGGCCAGTAACCAGCAGGTAGCCTAGTGGTTAGAGTGTTGGTCCAGTAACCAGCAGGTAGCCTAGTGGTTAGAGCGTTGGGCCAGTAACCAGCAGGTAGCCTAGTGGTTAGAGTGTTGGTCCAGTAACCAGCAGGTAGCCTAGTGGTTAGAGCGTTGGGCCAGTAACCAGCAGGTAGCCTAGTGGTTAGAGCGTTGGGCCAGTAACCAGCAGGTAGCCTAGTGGTTAGAGTGTTGGACTAGTAACCAGCAGGTAGCCTAGTGGTTAGAGCGTTGGACCAGTAACCAGCAGGTAGCCTAGTGGTTAGAGCGTTGGACTAGTAACCAGCAGGTAGCCTAGTGGTTAGAGCGTTGGACTAGTAACCAGCAGGTAGCCTAGTGGTTAGAGCGTTGGACTAGTAACCAGCAGGTAGCCTAGTGGTTAGAGCGTTGGACTAGTAACCAGCAGGTAGCCTAGTGGGTAGAGCGTTGGACTAGTAACCATAAGGTAGCCTAGTGGTTAGAGCGTTGGACTAGTAACCAGCAGGTAGCCTAGTGGTTAGAGCGTTGGACTAGTAACCAGCAGGTAGCCTAGTGGTTAGAGCGTTGGACTAGTAACCAGCAGGTAGCCTAGTGGTTAGAGCGTTGGACTAGTAACCGGAAGGTAGCCTAGTGGTTAGAGCGTTGGACTAGTAACCAGCAGGTAGCCTAGTGGTTAGAGCGTTGGACTAGTAACCAGCAGGTAGCCTAGTGGTTAGAGCGTTGGACTAGTAACCAGCAGGTAGCCTAGTGCTTAGAGTGTTGGACTAGTAACCGGAAGGTTGCAAGTTCAAATCCCCTGAGCTGACAAGGTACAAATCTGTCGTTCTGCCCCCTGAACAGGCAGTTAACCCACTGTTCCTAGGCCGTCATTGAAAATAAGAATTTGTTCTTAACTGACTTACCTGGTTAAATAAAGGTAAAAATGTTAAAAACCTGTGACATTGTGGGCTTATTGCCTCATGATACTGTAGACTCATGATACTGTAGACTCATGATACTGTAGGCTCATGATACTGTAGGCTCATGATACTGTAGACTCATGATACTGTAGGCTCATGATACTGTAGACTCATGATACTGTAGGCTCATGATACTGTAGGCTCATGATACTTGTAGACTCATGATACTGTAGGCGCATGATACTGTAGGCGCATGATACTGTAGGCTCATGATACTGTAGGCTCATGATACTGTAGGCTCATGATACTGTAGACTCATGATACTTGTAGACTCATGATACTGTAGGCTCATGATACTGTAGGCTCATGATACTGTAGACTCATGATACTGTAGACTCATGATACTGTAGGCGCATGATACTGTAGGCGCATGATACTGTAGGCTCATGATACTGTAGGCTCATGATACTGTAGGCTCATGATACTGTAGACTCATGATACTGTAGGCTCATGATACTGTAGACTCATGATACTTGTAGGCTCATGATACTGTAGGCTCATGATACTGTAGGCTCATGATACTGTAGGCTCATGATACTGTAGACTCATGATACTGTAGGCGCATGATACTGTAGGCTCATGATACTGTAGGCTCATGATACTGTAGACTCATGATACTGTAGGCTCATGATACTGTAGACTCATGATACTGTAGGCTCATGATACATGTCACCCATCATCTCAGATTGTTCTGAAATCGTTTCTGTAGTTAGATAAGATTAGCATTTCTGAAAAATAATTGTGTTGAAATATAATTTGATCTCTGAGATATTAAGCTAATCGATTGCACCCAAATTTGGTTATTTTAATTTAGAGGATTCATATAATCTTCAATAGATATAGTACCTAACATACGATGTGGACCTTAATTCTTCCTAACAATGAGTAGGACATGAGGAATCTAATAAAATGATCAATAGCCACCCACAGACATATCCCACAACCCACAAGGGGCAGGACGGGGCAACCCAGCTTTAATGTGTGAAAGTAAAAACATCTCTACAGTACTATTAGGCCTATGATATGAATTACATGGAGGGTGTACTGTTTCTGTGTGTTCATGTGTAGGAGGTGTTTGTGTGTCTTTATGGAACTTTAGTTTTCCCTAAACCTTTCCCTTGAGACCAAAAAAAAGATGAGAAGGAAGTTGTTGGGGAGAGAGTTGAGTTATTGAGTAGACTGGTGGTGGTCGGGCTGCAAGTGGCTCGGGCTGGCTGGCTGAGCAGTCTGCCTGGGCGGGCTGGCTGGGCTGGCTGGCTGGCTGGCTGAGCGGTCTGCCTGGGCTGGCTGGCTGGCTGGCTGGCTGAGCGGTCTGCCTGGGCGGGCTGGCTGGCTGGCTGGGCTGGCTGAGTGGTCTGCCTGGGCGGACTGGCTGGCTGACTGAGCGGTCTGGCTGGGCGGTCTGGCTGGGCGGGCTGGCTGGCTGAGCGGGCTGGCTGGCTGAGCGGGCTGGCTGGCTGGGCGGTCTGCCTGGGCTGGCTGGCTGAGCGGTCTGCCTGGGCGGTCTGGCTGAGCGGTCTGGCTGGGCGGTCTGGCTGGGCGGTCTGGCTGGGCGGTCTGGCTGAGCGGTCTGGCTGGGCGGTCTGGCTGGGCGGTCTGGCTGGCTGGCTGTCTGGCTGGGCGGTATCATGAATGAATTGATGAAGAAGTTGAAGTCAACACTTTATTGGTTTCTGATGCAGCTGGAATCAGTTAGTCACTTGTCAGCACATTAAAAACTATATATATATGATACAAAACACCATTATATACAACAGCTAGCAATATCTAGACCACAATGCAACTGTGAGTATGCTAAGCATTCTATAGTATGCTACAACATCAGTCTAGCTGAATATGGATGTTGTGTGGGTGGAATGTTCCAGGCAGGTTCCAGAATGTTCTTCAGCTGGTGAACCTTGTATGGGGAATGGCAGGTGGTTTAGCAGGCTGTGGCGATGTTGGCAACAATGTTGGGTTTGGGGGGCTGTGACTCTGGCTCCTTGTGGACAACCGTCTGCACTCCACAGCCAGGAAGACAACCGTCTGGTTCTTTCTTTCTGCACTCTACAGCCAGGTGGACAACTGTCTGGTTCTTTCTTTCTGCACTCTACAGTCAGGAAGACAACTGTCTGCTCCTTTCTGCACCCTACAGCCAGGTGGACAACTGTCTGGTTCTTTCTACACTCTACAGTCAGGAAGACAACTGTCCGCTCCTTTCTACACTCTACAGTCAGGTGGACAACTGTCTGGTTCTTTTCTACACAGCCAGGAAGACACCCTACAGCCAGGAAGACAACTGTCTGGTTCTTTCTGCACCCTACAGCCAGACAAGTCTGGTCCTTTCAACAGTCAGGTGGACAACTGTCTGGTTCTTTCTGCACTCCACAGCCAGGAAGACAACTGTCTGGTTCTTTTACACTCCACAGCCAGGAAGACAACTGTCTGGTTCTTTCTACACTCCACAGCCAGGAAGACAACTGTCTGGTTCTTTCTGCACTCCACAGCCAGGAAGACAACTGTCTGGTTCTTTCTGCACTCCACAGCCAGGAAGACAACTGTCTGGTTCTTTCTGCACTCCACAGCCAGGAAGACAACTGTCTGGTTCTTTCTACACTCCACAGCCAGGAAGACAACTGTCTGGTTCTTTCTGCACTCCACAGCCAGGAAGACAACTGTCTGGTTCTTTCTGCACTCCACAGCCAGGAAGACAACTGTCTGGTTCTTTTTCTGCACTCCACAGCCAGGTGGACAACTGTCTGGTTCTTTCTGCACTCCACAGTCAGGTGGACAACTGTCTGGTTCTTTCTTTCTGCACTCCACAGCCAGGTGGACAACTGTCTGGTTCTTTCTTTCTGCACTCCACAGCCAGGAAGACAACTGTCTGGTTCTTTCTGCACTCCACAGTCAGGTGGACAACTGTCTGGTTCTTTCTTTATGCACTCCACAGCCAGGAAGACAACTGTCTGGTTCTTTCTGCACTCCACAGCCAGGTGGACAACTGTCTGGTTCTTTCTGCACTCCACAGTCAGGTGGACAACTGTCTGGTTCTTTCTTTATGCACTCCACAGCCAGGAAGACAACTGTCTGGTTCTTTCTGCACTCCACAGCCAGGAAGACAACTGTCTGGTTCTTTCTGCACTCCACAGTCAGGTGGACAACTGTCTGGTTCTTTCTTTATGCACTCCACACTCAGGAAGACAACTGTCTGGTCCTTTCTGCACTCCACAGTCAGGTGGACAACTGTCTGGTTCTGTCTGCACTCCACAGTCAGGAAGACAACTGTCTGGTTCTTTCTGCACTCCACAGCCAGGAAGACAACTGTCTGGTTCTTTCTTTATGCACTCCACACTCAGGTGGACAACTGTCTGCTCCTTTCTGCACTCTACAGTCAGGTGGACAACTGTCTGGTTCTTTCTGCACTCCACAGCCAGGAAGACAGCCAGGAAGACAACTGTCTGGTTCTTTCTGCACTCCACCGCCAGGAAGACAACTGTCTGGTTCTTTCTACACTCCACAGCCAGGAAGACAACTGTCTGGTTCTTTCTGCACTCCACAGCCAGGAAGACAACTGTCTGGTTCTTTCCACAGCCAGGAAGACAACTCCACAGCCAGGTGGACAACTGTCTGGTTCTTTCTACACTCTACAGTCAAGTGGACACCTGTCTGGTTCTTTCTTTCTGCACTCCACAGCCAGGTGGACAACTGTCTGGTTCTTTCTTTATGCACTCCACAGCCAGGAAGACAACTGTCTGGTTCTTTCTTTCTGCACTCCACAGCCAGGAAGACAACTGTCTGGTTCTTTCTGCACTCCACAGTCAGGTGGACAACTGTCTGGTTCTTTCTTTATGCACTCCACAGCCAGGAAGACAACTGTCTGGTTCTTTCTGCACTCCACACTCAGGTGGACAACTGTCTGGTTCTTTCTGCACTCCACACTCAGGTGGACAACTGTCCGCTCCTTTCTGCACTCTACAGCCAGGAAGACAACTGTCTGCTCCTTTATGCACTCCACAGCCAGGAAGACAACTGTCTGGTTCTTTCTGCACTCCACAGCCAGGAAGACAACTGTCTGGTTCTTTCTACACTCCACAGCCAGGAAGACAACTGTCTGGTTCTTTCTGCACTCCACAGCCAGGAAGACAACTGTCTGGTTCTTTCTGCACTCCACAGCCAGGAAGACAACTGTCTGGTTCTTTCTGCACTCCACAGCCAGGTGGACAACTGTCCGCTCCTTTCTACACTCCACAGTCAGGAAGACAACTGTCTGCTCCTTTCTGCACTCTACAGTCAGGTGGACAACTGTCTGGTCCTTTCTGCACCCTACAGCCAGGTGGACAACTGTCTGGTCCTTTCTGCACCCTACAGCCAGGTGGACAACTGTCTGGTTCTTTCTTTCTGCACTCTACAGTCAGGAAGACAACAGTCTGGTTCTTTCTACACTCCACAGCCAGGAAGACAACCGTCTGGTGCTTATTGCACTCCACAGCCAGGAAGACAACTGTCTGGTTCTTTCTGCACTCCACAGCCAGGAAGACAACTGTCTGGTTCTTTCTGCACTCCACAGCCAGGAAGACAACTGTCTGGTTCTTTCTACACTCCACAGCCAGGAAGACAACTGTCTGGTTCTTTCTGCACTCCACAGCCAGGAAGACAACTGTCTGGTTCTTTCTGCACTCCACAGCCAGGAAGACAACTGTCTGGTTCTTTCTGCACTCCACAGCCAGGTGGACAACTGTCTGGTCCTTTCTACACTCTACAGTCAGGTGGACAACTGTCTGGTCCTTTCTACACTCTACAGCCAGGTGGACAACTGTCTGCACTCTACAGTCAGGTGGACAACTGTCTGGTTCTTTCTGCACTCTACAGTCAGGTGGACAACCGTCTGCTCCTTTCTGCACTCTACAGTCAGGTGGACCACTGTCTGGTTCTTTCTGCACTCTACAGCCAGGAAGACAACCGTCTGGTTCTTTCTGCACTCTACAGCCAGGAAGACAACTGTCTGCTCCTTTCTACACTCTACAGTCAGGAAGACAACTGTCTGGTTCTTTCTGCACCCCACAGTCAGGTGGACAACTGTCTGCTCCTTTCTACACTCTACAGTCAGGAAGACAACCGTCTGGTTCTTTCTGTACTCTACAGCCAGGAAGACAACCGTCTGGTTCTTTCTACACTCCACAGTCAGGAAGACAACCGTCTGGTTCTTTCTGCACTCTACAGCCAGGAAGACAACTGTCTGGTTCTTTCTACACTCCACAGCCAGGAAGACAACTGTCTGGTTCTTTCTGTACTCCACAGCTAGCTAGACAACTGTCTGGTTCTTTCTACACTCCACAGCCAGGTGGACAACTGTCTGGTTCTTTCTACACACTACAGTCAGGTGGACAACTGTCTGGTTCTTTCTTTCTGCACTCCACAGCCAGGAAGACAACTGTCTGGTTCTTTCTGCACTCTACAGTCAGGTGGACAACTGTCTGGTTCTTTCTGCACTCTACAGTCAGGTGGACAACTGTCTGCTCCTTTCTGCACTCTACAGTCAGGTAGACAACTGTCTGGTTCTTTCTGCACTCTACAGCCAGGTGGACAACTGTCTGGTTCTTTCTGCACTCCACAGTCAGGTGGACAACTGTCTGCTCCTTTCTGCACTCCACAGCCAGGAAGACAACCGTCTGGTCCTTTCTGCACTCTACAGCCAGGTGGACAACTGTCTGCTCCTTTCTACACTCTACAGTTAGGTGGACAACTGTCCGCTCCTTTCTGCACTCTACAGTCAGGTGGACAACTGTCTGCACCCTACAGCCAGGTGGACAACTGTCTGCTCCTTTCTGTACTCCACAGTCAGGAAGACAACCGTCTGGTTCTTTGTACACTCCACAATCAGGAAGACAACCATCTGGTTCTTTCTGCACTCCACAGCCAGGAGGACAACTGTCTGGTTCTTTCTGCACTCCACAGCCAGGAAGACAACTGTCTGGTTCTTTCTACACTCCACAGCCAGGAAGACAACTGTCTGGTTCTTTCTGCACTCCACAGCCAGGAAGACAACTGTCTGGTTCTTTCTGCACTCCACAGCCAGGAAGACAACCGTCTGGTTCTTTCTACACTCCACAGCCAGGAAGACAACTGTCTGCTCCTTTCTACACTCCACAGTCAGGTGGACAACTGTCTGTCCTTTCTCACTCCACAGCCAGGAAGACAACTGTCTGCACTCTACAGTCAGGTGGACAACTGTCTGCTCCTTTCTGCACTCCACAGTCAGGTGGACAACTGTCTGCTCCTTTCTACACTCTACAGTCAGGAAGACAACTGTCTGCTCCTTTCTGTACTCCACAGTCAGGTGGACAACTGTCTGGTTCTTTCTTTCTGCACACTACAGTCAGGTGGACAACTGTCTGGTTCTTTCTGCACTCTACAGTCAGGAAGACAACTGTTCTTTCTGCTCCAGGTGGACAACTTCTGCACTCCACAGTCAGGAATACAACTGTCTGGTTCTTTCTACACTCCACAGCCAGGAAGACAACTGTCTGGTTCTTTCTACACTCCACAGCCAGGTTGACAAGCCTCTGGTTCCTTCTGCACTCTACAGCCAGGAAGACAACTGTCTGGTTCTTTCTGCACTCCACAGCCAGGAAGACAACCGTCTGGTTCTTTCTACACTCCACAGCCAGGAAGACAACTGTCTGCTCCTTTCTACACTCCACAGTCAGGTGGACAACTGTCCGCTCCTTTCTGCACTCTACAGTCAGGTGGACAACTGTCTGCTCCTTTCTGCACTCCACAGTCAGGTGGACAACTGTCTGCTCCTTTCTACACTCTACAGTCAGGAAGACAACTGTCTGCTCCTTTCTGTACTCCACAGTCAGGTGGACAACTGTCTGGTTCTTTCTTTCTGCACACTACAGTCAGGTGGACAACTGTCTGGTTCTTTCTGCACTCTACAGTCAGGAAGACAACTGTCTGCTCCTTTCTGCACTCCACAGTCAGGAATACAACTGTCTGGTTCTTTCTACACTCCACAGCCAGGAAGACAACTGTCTGGTTCTTTCTACACTCCACAGCCAGGTTGACAAGCCTCTGGTTCCTTCTGCACTCTACAGCCAGGAAGACAACTGTCTGGTTCTTTCTGTACT
Organism: Oncorhynchus nerka; assembly: GCF_034236695.1. NCBI lineage: Eukaryota > Metazoa > Chordata > Actinopteri > Salmoniformes > Salmonidae > Oncorhynchus > Oncorhynchus nerka. The sequence continues at coordinate 3,524,889 of NC_088422.1, read as the reverse complement.
CCACAGCCAGGAAGACAACTGTCTGGTTCTTTCTACACTCCACAGCCAGGTTGACAAGCCTCTCATATACTTTCTTCACCACCCACCGCTTCATCCTCTGGCAGAAGATTTGTTTGTACTGTAAGTCTCCTGGAAAAACATGAAGACAGATCATGAGGATGTGTAAAACATGAAGACTGATCATGAGGAAGTGTAAAACATGAAGACTGATCATGAGGATGTGTAAAACATGAAGACTGATCATGAGGAAGTGTAAAACATGAAGACTGATCATGAGGAAGTGTAAAACATGAAGACTGATCATGAGGAAGTGTAAAACATGAAGACAGATCACGAGGATGTTCAAAACATCTCATCGCACACTAGCGACTCCTATTGCGGGCCGGGCGCAGGGCACGCTGACCACAGTTTCAGGAGGACAACTGTCTGGTTCTCTCTGACCTTTGCCTCTCCCGAGTCCCGTCCGGAAAATAAGAAGTTGCAGCCATGAAGACAAGACTGTAACTCACACCAATTGAATACCATCAAATTGGGCACTAACAGCCAGAAAAATTAATAATAGACAGCCAGGAAATAATTCTAAATCAAGACAACTTCTTGTGACTGACTCTCACGGGACGGCAGACAGTCAGGTGGACAAGCCTAGTGGTCAGGAAGACAACGTTGCTAATTTCTAATACTAGTAGGTGGACAACTGAAAGGTTGCACAGTCAGGTGGATAATCCCTGCACTGACAGTCAGGAAGACAAATCTGAACTCCAGTTCTGCACTAATAGACAACAGGAAATACAAGTTAAGCCAGGAAGACACTGTCTGTTACACTAACAGACCAGGAAATTGACAAGCCCGTCATTGAACAATAAGACAACTTTAACACTTCTTTCTTAACACAGGAAGACAACTGTCTGTTCCTAATAACACTACAAATTTAAAGACTATACAGTGAAATAAACTTTCATCAAAATCCTCTAAAGATTTGTTTACAGTACTGAAGACACACAGTGAAATAATAACACACAGTCAGGAACTAACATGAAATAACACAGACAGTGAAATAATGAACACTATGATAGTGTAATAATAGACTGACATACAGTGAAATAATGAAGACTAATAGACCTATACAGTGAAATAATAACACTAATAACATAGACACATACAGTGAAATAATAACACTAATAGACATATACAGTGAAATAATAACACTAATAGACACATAGAAATAATAACACTAATAGAACACACAGTGAAATAGGAATACTAATAGACACACAGTGAAATAATAACACTAATAGACAAGACTGTAACTACCAATTGAATACCATCAAATACAGTGAAATAATAACACTAATAGACCATACAGTGAAATAATAACACTAATAGACATTGAAATAGTGAAATAATAACACTAATAGACACATACAGTGAAATAATAACACTAATAGAACAACTGATACAGTGAAATAATAAACTAATAAAAAAGACACATACAGTGAAATAATAACACTAATAGACCTATACAGTGAAATAATAACACTAATAGTGAAATAATAACACTAATAGACCTATACAGTGAAATAATAACACTAATAGACACATACAGTGAAATAATAACACTAATAGACACATACAGTGAAATAATAACACTAATAGAACAAATACAGTGAAATAATAACACTAATAGACCATACAGTGAAATAATAACACTAATAGACATATACAGTGAAATAATAACACTAATAGACACATACAGTGAAATAATAACACTAATAGAACAAATACAGTGAAATAATAATATACACTAATAATAGACACATAACACTAATGAAATGAAATAACACTAATAGATACAGTGAAATAATAACACTAATAGACATATACAGTGAAATAATAACACTAATAGACCTATACAGTGAAATAATAACACTAATAGACATATACAGTGAAATAATAACACTAATAGAACAAATACAGTGAAATAATAACACTAACAGACACATACAGTGAAATAATAACACTAATAGAACAAATACAGTGAAATAATAACACTAACAGACACATACAGTGAAATAATAACACTAATAGAACAAATACAGTGAAATAATAACACTAATAGACATATATAGTGAAATGTCCCTTTAATTGTTGATAACATCAGGTTATTCCATTATGGAAGTAAAAACTCTAAAGGACAATAGTGTACACGACAGTAGTGGCTGTAGGATGCAATTACTTAACGTTGTTCGTTGTGGTTTTAATATCTATGATTTCCCAGCTATGTTTACGTGAACCTGACTAGCTGAGCCGTGCACTACCGGTATGCAACATTGAAGGAAGAAAAATTGGCCACAAATGCATAGCTGCTCTAGGTTGACCCACTACTGTGAAAATTAAGACCTTGCTAGATTATTTTTCAAATAATATTTATGACATGTATATAGTTTACTTTACATACACACACATACAGTGGGGCAAAAAAGTATTTAGTCAGCCACCAATTGTGCCAGTTCTCCAACTTAAAAAGATGAGAGAGGCCTGTAATTTTCATCATAGGTACACTTCAACTATGACAGACAAAATGAGAAAAGAAATCCAGAAAATCACATTGTAGGATTTTTAATGAATTTATTTGCAAATTATGGTGGAAAAAAGTATTTGGTCACCTACAAACAAGCAAGATTTCTGTCTCTCACAGACCTGTAACTTCTTCTTTAAGAGGCTCCTCTGTCCTCCACTCGTTACCTGTATTAATGGCACCTGTTTGAACTTGTTATCAGTATAAAAGACACCTGTCCACAACCTCAAACAGTCACTGTCATAGTTGAAGTGTACCTATGATGAAATTTACAGGCCTCTCTCATCTTTTTAAGTGGGAGAACTTGCACAATTGGTGGCTGACTAAATACTTTTTTGCCCCACTGTACATATGAAGATGGAATTGTGGTTTACACTAATCTGAGTAACGAAACAACACCAGTAAAATATAAATTCAGTTTTTTTTCTGCAAGTTTGAAATTTAATGAACATAAACAAGTACATAAGCTGCTATTTCCATAATTTGTCAAAAGCCCCCCCCCAAAAAAAAGCTCCAGTAATTGGCAAAATAAAGAAAAAGCCATAAAAACTCAAATAAATAAAATATTTGGCCTCCTTGTTGTGGTAATATTAACAATATATTCCATATGTATTGTAATATATTACCATTAATCCACATGTCTATAAGGCACCAAACGCTAAATAGCATAATCATAGAATACCTTTTATTCACTATAATTGTGCAGAAAATACAAAGACATTCAGATCAACAGAAACACTCCACAAAGTGGATCAAAGGAAATATACTGCCGACCATTATATTGTGTTGTTTATTGGTCTCCATTCAACTGATTTAGGTTCCCTGTCATAATGGGGAAACTGTAGATTTCTGTCAAACTTTTGAGTTCCTTCTGAATTGACAGTCATGAGCTGTCATCACTTGGTGTTCTCGATTATGCCTCCAGTTCAACAATATGCTCCTCCTTCTTTCATGAGATTCAAGATACTGTGTTACCCTAGCTAAAATACAAAACGCGATCATGAATTTAAATTAATAATGAATGGATTAGACATCAAATTATAATCCCATCATTCACAAATACTAACTATCTTTTCAGTACCATTTATCATCCATTAACACAACATGCATATTTAAAACAAATCTGAAATATTTGACAATGTTTGGTATATGAATGTGTTTCAAGTGTAAATATAGATGTAACATCCATTCTCAACACTGTTGTTAGCATGATATAACATATGTGCTATCACAAAATCAACATCCACCAGGATCACATTACTGTTCCAAGACAGATGTTGCAAAAATATGAATATGAAATCAAATGAAATAGTGTGATTTGGTCACTGAATGATGCAATAATACAACATGTTGCTCATTTGCCTTCACTGTCTTCTATGTTTGGGGTGGCAGGTAGCCTAGGGGTTAAGAGCAGGTAGCCTACTGGTTAAGAGCAGTTAGCCTAGAGGTTAAGAGCAGGTAGCCTAGCGGTGGGGTGGCAGGTTGCCTAGCAGTAAAAAGAAGGTAGCCTAGCGGTTAAGAGCAGGTAGCCTAGCAGTTAACAGCATGTAGCCTAGCGGTTAAGAGCAGGTTGACTAGCGGTTAAGAGCAGGTAGGCTAGTGGTTAAGAGCAGGTAGGCTAGCAGTTAAGAGCAGGTAGCCTATTGGTTAAGAGCAGGTAGCCTAGAGGTTAAGAGCAGGTAGCCTAGAGGTTAAGAGCAAGTAGCCTAGCAGTTAAGAGCGAGTAGCCTAGCGGTTCAGACAAGGTAGCCTAGCGGTTAAGAGCAGGTAGCCTAGCGGTTAATAGCAGGTAGCCTAGCGGTTAACAGCAGGTAACCTAGTGGATAAGAGCACTGAGCCTTGCAATTAAGAGAAGGTAGCCTAGCGCTTAAGAGTAGATAGCCTGAAGGTTTAGAGAAGGTAGCCTAGCTGTAAATCAGCAGGTAGCCTAGCGGATATGAGCAGGTAGCCTAGCATTTACGAGCAGGTAGTCTAGGGGTTAAGAGCAAGAAGCCTAGCATTTAAGAGCCGGTATCCTAGTGGTTAAGAGCAGGTAGCCTAGCGGTTAAGAGCAGGTAGCCTAGTGGTTTAAACCAGGTAGCCTAGCGGTTAAGAGCAGGTAGCCTAGGGGTTAAGAGCAGGTAGCCTAGCGGTTAAGAGCAGGTAGCCTAGGGGTTAAGAGCAGAGAGCCTAGCGGTTAAGAGCAGGTAGCCTAGTGGTTTAAACCAGGTAGCCTAGCGGTTAAGAGCAGGTAGCCTAGCGGTGGGCCGGCAGGTAGCCTAGGGGTTAAGAGCAGGTAGCCTACTGGTTAAGAGCAGGTAGCCTAATGGTTAAGAGCAGGTAGCCTAATGGTTAAGAGCAGGTAGCCTAGAGGTTAAGAGCAGGTAGCCTAGCGGTGGGGTGGCAGGTTGCCTAGCAGTAAAAAGAAGGTAGCCTAGCGGTTAAGAGCAGGTAGCCTAGCGGTTAACAGTAGGTAGCCTAGTGGATAAGAGCAGGTAGACTAGCAGTTAAGAGCAGGTAGCCTAGTGGTGGGGCGGCAGGTTGCCTAGAGGTTAAGAGCAGGTAGCCTAGCGGTTAAGAGTCGGTAGCCTAGCGGATAAGAGCAGTTAGCCAAGCGGTTAAGAGTAGGTAGCCTAGCGGCGGGGCGGCAGGTAGCCTAGCAGTTAAGAGTGTTGGGCCAGTAACCGAAAAGTCGCTGATTTGAATTACCTGAGCCAACTGGGTGAATAATCTGTTGACGTGCCCTTGAGCAAGGCACTGGATTGTAACTGCTCCTGTAAATCACTCTAGATTAGAGCGTCTGCTAAATTATGTAAAAAAATGTATTTACCTATATTTGTTACAATAACGTCAAATATATTTAAACTGTAAAATCATTAGTGATGAAAAAAAAATGCATAAAAAAAATATGACTGCCTGTGATTTACAGTAATTTTTGATCAGATTGGTTGGTGTCCAGTATGACCTATATCAATGTTCAGAGTGGTTGGTGTCCAGTATGACTAATATCAATGTCTACTTTAAACCATCATAATTTCATAATAAATATTATATAATTTACAGTGAACACAAGGGATAGTATCTGAGCTCTGATTGGTCTTTAAAAGCACAGCTGAGATCTGATTGGTCTTTAAAAGCACAGAAATATATAGACAAGCAGCAAACACTAATGCTTAGTATGTATAGACATCCCCCCCCTAAACAAAAGGAACAGTTTTAAAATGTTCTTTAATTGGGGCTCCGATTATACATCCACATCTACCCATAGTTTTAATCAAAGTATAAAGATCAATCTGACATGTGTTAATACTAAATAGCTTTTTAAATCCATGTTATTCTATTTAAACTGGTTGTGAGTGGTAAGTGTGCAGAACTTATGAATTTATCAAATGTATCTATTCTTGACTGGAGTCTAAGTCTTTTGCTATTGTAAACCAGTAGACCCCCCTATAAAAGGAGAAGAAACCAATATATACATTTCCTGGTATGATATGTGAAAGAAACGGATCTACTTCCTAACTTAACACAGCATACGTTTCTGCTCATGTTTTGATGACGTCTCGTTGAAAGCTCTTAACACACTTCAATTCAAATCGGCTCTTTTGGGCGATGCACCATTTAAAGGCAATGTTACCACGGTCGAGGAGATGGCCTTCTAAGTAAACACGGCAGATGTCGGCTCAATGGTAAATTCCCTTTAACGGTACACTGTGCAGAAAATCGCTCTGTCATTTCCTAGTTGCTAAATTTCTAATAGTGTGCTTAGTTTCCGTTCATGTAACAAAACATAGGAAGTATAGTGTAGATAATATATTGTAAAATATATTTTCGATAACCAAAAATATTGTATTTTCAGCTGTTTCAACCTGGTGTACAAAACCGAAAGTAAAAGACGCTAAAACGTAATTTAAGAACGGGAAGCATAGAAATAACACACACAGAACCAATCTACCACTTCTTAGAGTGGCTTTCAATGAGAAAGACAGATCTAGTACACCCAGAACTCCCTGCAGGCCTGATAGAATCCTGGGCCTAATGTGTTTATTCCACTCAACGTATTGCTGTTGTCCTTCAGTCGACACGGAATGGTAACCGACAGATCACACCACCGTCGCAAAATACAACTATTCTACAACTATTCTTTTGTTTTATTTTAAAATAATCAAGTGTGGGGGGGGGGCTTTTTAGTTTATCAGATTATGACTCAGTTGTTAGAACAAATGTATGACATTAAGAAAAATGAAGTGCATATTAACACCTTCAGTATACATAAAGTACATTGTATTTTGAAAAGATACAACTCTTTTACAGTAAATAAGGTCAGATAGATGGGACCTTTTTGCTAGACAGGACGGGAACAATAATCGTTATTTTTGCTGAAAAGGTCCCACATCTACGAGCAAGAAGTCTCAAAATATTCACCAAAGAGTTTTACCGTTTTTTTAAATGTTCTCTCTCTATATAAAAAAAAAAAAAAACGAAGTCGTCCCAATCAGTCAAACAGAGACGTACAGTGTCTTCAGAAAAACAGGATTCTTCATAGTATTTATAAACTTAGCAAAATGTGTTCTTCCCGAAAGAGTTTTGCTGTGTTCCAGTTGTAAATATGTGTTGTTGATTTCATCAAGGTTTCCTTGAAGATTTCAAACTTTTGCTAAGTTGTTGGTGTGTTCTCTACATTGGTCGGAAATACACACGTGTTACGACGGGCTTCAGCAGCTCAAAAAATGCAACTTTGAGCCGGGAGTTGGCGGCAGCAGAATTACGGGAAGGATATTTCCATTTTAGCGAGGTTCATCCCGTGGCAGTCTGATTGCCGATGACTCGTAGGATCTCTCGATGGATGCCAGCGTCTTGTGTGTTGATGCTCGTATCTCCCACCTGACCATCTTCATAGCTGGATCAGAAGAAACACACAATAATATCACTCCTACCAACCCTGTGATCAGAACATATTCACAGTTGGCACTCCAGCTTTTCAACTGAGATAAAGGTTGAAATGTTCACTTGTAATATCAGATATATTATTGAGATGTAAAACCTCTCTTTGGGTTTGTCGAAAGGAAATATAGAAAGTCTGCTTTGATAAATTTAACACCACTGTCTGTATGAACACGGTCGTGTTTTTACTACTTACACGAAGAAGAAGTGTGTACAGCTGTGGTCGTATACTTACACGAAGAAGAAGCGTGTACAGCCCTGGTCGTATACTTACACGAAGAAGAAGCATGTACAGCTGTGGTCGTATACTTACACGAAGAAGAAGCATGTACAGCTGTGGTCGTATACTTACACGAAGAAGAAGCATGTACAGCCGTGGTCGTATACTTACACGAAGAAGAAGCATGTACAGCCGTGGTCGTATACTTACACAAAGAAGAAGCATGTACAGCCCTGGTCGTATACTTACACGAAGAAGAAGCATGTACAGCTGTGGTCGTATACTTACACAAAGAAGAAGCATGTACAGCCCTGGTCGTATACTTACACGAAGAAGAAGCATGTACAGCTGTGGTCGTATACTTACACAAAGAAGAAGCATGTACAGCTGTGGTCGTATACTTACACGAAGAAGAAGCATGTACAGCTGTGGTCGTATACTTACACGAAGAAGAAGCATGTACAGCCCTGGTCGTATACTTACACGAAGAAGAAGCATGTACAGCCCTGGTCGTATACTTACACGAAGAAGAAGCATGTACAGCCCTGGTCGTATACTTACACGAAGAAGAAGCATGTACAGCCCTGGTCGTATACTTACACGAAGAAGAAGCATGTACAGCCCTGGTCGTATACTTACACGAAGAAGAAGCATGTACAGCCCTGGTCGTGTACTTACACGAAGAAGAAGCGTGTACAGCTGTGGTCAAAAGTGATTACAGCCACAGATTCAACAGCCACAAAAGAAGAAGTCAGATTCAACAGTGATTACAGCCACGTGGTCGGTGTTTGGGCCACAAAGTCAGATTCAACAGCCCAGATGTCTCCATGTTTGTGCAGGTCAGGGGACGTGATGACTGAAAGAGACACAGAAGGACACAAACATATATATTTACATTTAGTTCACATATAATGTCATCAGTTAATACATCTCCATTGTTGTTCTTTGGTTGCTTCAGCCCAGCTTCCCCAGCCACAGAGTCAGATTCAACAGCCACAAAGTCAGATTCAACAGCCACAAAGTCAGATTCCCCAGCCACAAAGTCAGATTCCCCAGCCACAAAGTCAGATTCCACAGCCACAAAGTCAGATTCCACAGCCACAAAGTCAGATTCCACAGCCACAAAGTCAGATTCCACAGCCACAAAGTCAGATTCCACAGCCACAAAGTCAGATTCCACAGCCACAAAGTCAGATTCCCCAGCCACAAAGTCAGATTCCCCAGCCACAAAGTCAGATTCCACAGCCACAAAGTCAGATTCCACAGCCACAAAGTCAGATTCCACAGCCACAAAGTCAGATTCCACAGCCACAAAGTCAGATTCCACAGCCACAAAGTCAGATTCCACAGCCACAAAGTCAGATTCCCCAGCCACAAAGAGATTCCCCAGCCACAAAGTCAGATTCCCCAGCCACAAAGTCAGATTCCCCAGCCACAAAGTCAGATTCCCCAGCCACAAAGTCAGATTCCACAGCCACAAAGTCAGACTCCACAGCCACAAAGTCAGACTCCCCAGCCACAAAGTCAGATTCCACAGCCACAAAGTCAGATTCCACAGCCACAAAGTCAGATTCCACAGCCACAAAGTCAGATTCCACAGCCACAAAGTCAGATTCCCCAGCCACAAAGTCAGATTCCCCAGCCACAAAGTCAGATTCCCCAGCCACAAAGTCAGATTCAGCCACAAAGTCAGATTCCCCAGCCACAAAGTCAGATTCAACAGCCACAAAGTCAGATTCCCCAGCCACAAAGTCAGATTCCAAAGTCAGCCACAAAGTCAGATTCCACAGCCACAAAGTCAGATTCCACAGCCACAAAGTCAGATTCCACAGCCACAAAGTCAGATTCCTCAGCCACAAAGTCAGATTCCCCAGCCACAAAGTCAGATTCCCCAGCCACAAAGTCAGATTCCCCAGCCACAAAGTCAGATTCAACAGCCACAAAGTCAGATTCAACAGCCACAAAGTCAGATTCCACAGCCACAAAGTCAGATTCCACAGCCACAAAGTCAGATTCCACAGCCACAAAGTCAGATTCCCCAGCCACAAAGTCAGATTCCCCAGCCACAAAGTCAGATTCCCCAGCCACAAAGTCAGATTCCCCAGCCACAAAGTCAGATTCCCCAGCCACAAAGATTCAGATTCCCCAGCCACAAAGTCAGATTCCCCAGCCACAAAGTCAGATTCCTCAGCCACAAAGTCAGATTCCACAGCCACAAAGTCAGCCACAAAGTCAGATTCCCCAGCCACAAAGTCAGATTCCACAGCCACAAAGTCAGATTCCCCAGCCACAAAGTCAGATTCCACAGCCACAAAGTCAGATTCCCCAGCCACAAAGTCAGATTCCCCAGCCACAAAGTCAGATTCCCCAGCCACAAAGTCAGATTCCTCAGCCACAAAGTCAGATTCCACAGCCACAAAGTCAGATTCCCCAGCCACAAAGTCAGATTCCCCAGCCACAAAGTCAGATTCCACAGCCACAAAGTCAGATTCCACAGCCACAAAGTCAGATTCCACAGCCACAAAGTCAGATTCCCCAGCCACAAAGTCAGATTCCCCAGCCACAAAGTCAGATTCCCCAGCCACAAAGTCAGATTCAACAGCCACAAAGTCAGATTCCACAGCCACAAAGTCAGATTCAGCCACAGCCAGATTCCAAGCCACAAAGTCAGATTCCCCAGCCACAAAGTCAGATTCCCCAGCCACAAAGTCAGATTTCAGATTCCCAGCCACAAAGATTCAGATTCCCCAGCCACAAAGTCAGATTCCCCAGCCACAAAGTCAGATTCCCCAGCCACAAAGTCAGATTCCACAGCCACAAAGTCAGATTCCACAGCCACAAAGTCAGATTCCACAGCCACAAAGTCAGATTCCACAGCCACAAAGTCAGATTCCACAGCCACAAAGTCAGATTCCACAGCCACAACGTCAGATTCCACAGCCACAAAGTCAGATTCCACAGCCACAAAGTCAGATTCCACAGCCACAAAGTCAGATTCCCCAGCCACAAAGTCAGATTCCACAGCCACAAAGTCAGATTCCACAGCCACAAAGTCAGATTCCACAGCCACAAAGTCAAAATTGGCACCCATTGCTTTTTGATCTTCCTTTCAGGTTGTCAAATCAAATCAAATTGCATTTGTCACATGTGAAATGCTTACTTTTACAAGCCCTTAACCAACAATGCAGTTTTAAGAAAAATATTTACTAAATAAACCAAAGTAAAAAAAAATGTATAAAAGAGCAACAATAAAATAACAATAATGAGGCTATATACAGGGGGTACCGGTACCGAGTCAATGTGTGGGGGTACAGGTTAGTCAAGGTAAGCGAGGTAATATGTACATGGAGGTAGCGGTAAGTGACTATGCATAGATAATTAATAGTGAGTAGCAGCAGCACAAAATGGGGGGGGACGAACAATGCAAATAGTCCGGGTAGCCATTTGATTAGCTGTTCAGCAGTCTTAGAAGCTGTTAAGACGCCTTTTGTTAAGACGCCTTTTAAGAAGCCTCTTGGACCTAAACTTGGTGCTCCAGTACCGCTTGCCGTGCGGTAACAGAGAGAACAGTCTATGACTACAGTGGCTGGAGTCTTTGGCAATTTTTAGGGCCTTCCTCTGACACCGCCTGTTATAGAGGTCCTGGATGGCAGGAAGCTTGGCCCCAGAGATGTACTGGGCCATATGCACTACCCTCTGTAGTGCCTTGCGGTCGGAGCAGTTGCAACCAGTTGCAACCAGTCAGGATTCTCTAGATGGTGCAGCTGAGGACTCATGCCAAATCTTTTCAGTCTCCTGAGAGGGAATAGGCATTGTTGTGCCCTCTTCAAAACTGTCTTGGCGTGGTTGGACAACGTCAGTTTGTTTGTGATGTGGACACCAAGGAACTTGAAGCCCTCCTTTTCAAGTAGTCCAAGATCATATCCTTTGTCTTGTTGAAGGAGAGGTTGTTGTCCTGGCACCACACTGCCAGGTCTCTGACCTTCTCCCGATAGGCTGTCTCATCGTTGTCGTGATCAGGCCTACCACCATTGTGTCATCTGCAAACTTAATGACGGTGTTGGAGTCGTGCGCGGCCAGTCAGTCATGGGTGAACAGGGAGTACAGAAGGGAACTAAGCACGCACCCCTGAAGGGCCCCCGTGTTGAGGATCAACGTGGCGGATGTGTTGTAACCTACCCTTACCGGCCCATCAGGACGTCCAGGATACAGATGCAGAGGAAGGTGTTTAGTCCCAGGATCCTTAGATTAGTGATGAGCTTTGAGGGCATTACGGTGTTGAATGCTGAGCTGTAGCCAATGAATAGCATTCTCACATAGGTGTTCCTTCTGTCCAGGTGGGAAAGGGCAGTGTGGAGTGCAATAGAGATTACGTCATCTGTGGATCGGTTGGGGCGGTATGCAAATTGGAGTGGGTCTAGGATTTCTGGGATAATGGTATTGATGTGAGCCATTACCAGCCTTTCAAAGCTCTTCATGAATACAGACGTGAATGCTACAGGTCAGTCGTCATTTAGGCAGGTTACCTTAGTGTTCTTGAGCACAGGGACTATGGTGGTCTGCTTGAAACATGTAGGTTATTACAGACTCAGACAAGGAGAGGTTGAAAATATCAGTGAAGACATTTGCCAGTTGGTCAGTGCATGCTCAGAGTACACATCCTGGTAATCCGTCTGGCCCTGCGGCTTTGTGAATGTTGACCTCACAAAAGGTCATACTCACATCGGTTACGGAGAGCGTGATACACAGTCGTCCAGAACAGCTGGTACTCTCATTCATGCTTCAGTGTTGCTTGCCTCGACGCACACATAGAAATAATTTAGCTGGTCTGGTAGGCTCGTGTCACTGGGCAGCTCGTGGATGGGCTTCCCTTGGTAGTCTGTAATCTTCGTCCTGTACTATCGCTTTGCCTGTTTGATGGTTCGTCGGAGGGCATAGCGGGATTTCTTATAAGTGTCAGGGTTAAAGTCCCGTTCAATGAAAGCGGCATCTCTAGCCTTTAGCTCGGTGCCGATGTTGCCTGTAATCCATGGGTTCTGGTTGGGGTATGTACGTATGGTCACTGTGGGGACGACATCATCGATGCATTTATTGATGAAACCAATGACTGATGTGGTATACTCCTCAATGCCATCAGATGAAATCCCGGAACATTTTCCAGCCTGTGCTAGCAAAAACAGTCCTGTAGCATAGCATCTGCATCATCTGACTACTTCTGTATTAGGCGAGTCACTGGTACTTCCTGCTTTAGTATTTGCTTGTAAAGCAAAAATCAGGAGGATAGAATTATGGTCAGATTTCCCAAATGGAGGGCGAGGGAGAGCTTCGAATGCGTCTCTGTGGGTAGAGTAAAGGTGGTCTAGAGTTTTTTTCCCTCTGGTTGCACATGTAACATGCTGGTAGAAATTAGGTAAAACGGATTTAAGTTTGCCTGCATTAAAGTCCCCGGCCACTAGGAGCACCACTTCTGGATGAGTATTTTCTTGTTTGCTTATGGTGGAATACAGCTCAATGAGTGAGGTCTTAGTATCAGCATCGGTTTGTGGTGGTAAATAGACAGCTATGAAAAATATAGATGAAAACTCTCTTGGTAAATAGTGTAGTCTACAGCTTATCATGTGATACTCTACCTCAGCCAAGCAAAACCTTGAGACTTCCTTAATATTACATTTTGTGCCACCAGCTGTTATTTACAAATAGACACAGACCACCACCCCTTGTCTTACCGGAGGCAGCTGTTCTATCTTTCTGATTCATGGACAACCCAGCCAACTGTATGTTATCCTTGTTGCCGTTCAGCCACGACTCAGTGAAACATTAAGATATTACAGTTTTTAATGTCCCGTTGGTAGCATAGTCTTGAACGGAGCTCATCCAGTTTATTCTCCAATGATTGCACGTTGGCCAATAGGATAGATGGTAGAGGTGGGTTACCCACTCACCGACGATATTCTCACAAGGCACCCGTATCTGCGTCCCCTGTCTCGGCATCAGTTCTTAATGCGTATGACAGGGATTTGGGCCTGGTCCAGTGTCAGCAGTAAGTCATTCGTGTCCGACTCGTTAAAGAAAAAAGTTTGAGTTGTGTAATCGCTGTTCTAATATCCAGAAGCTCATTTCGGTGATAAGAGATGATGGCAGACACATTATGTACAAAAATAAGTTACAAACAATGCACGAAATAGCAGAATTGATTAGGAGCCCTTTAAAACGGCAGCCATCTTCTCCGGCGCCATTCTCATAGGAGTATAGAAGTTGGTGACGACCCCAGCCCAGAGCACATACGTACCTTCACATAAGGCTATGCACTTTAGGTTCCGACTTTGCAAAAACTGGGGCTGCTGTCCTTTCTTTGTTGACTGCAAAAGGACACAACTCTAGTGAATAAAAATGTTAATTTTCCCCAAAATATTCCATTTGACCCCCTGTTTCATCAACACCTTGCAAAAGTGTAAATGTCCTCATGCTAACCTGCAAATGTAAGTTGGTCTTGTTTGTCGCAGTTTGGTCCTTTGAAGCAACCTTCTGTTGCTTTTTGTTCATCCCTGAATGGAGAGAAAGATCAATGTTAGAAATGATCATGAAATATTTTGTCTATTTAAACAACAATTACATTTTAAATAGATGGAATGGTAATTCATCTAAAACAACTATTACATTTTAAATAGACAGAATGGTAATTCATCTAAAACAACTATTACATTTTAAATAGACGGAATGATAATTCATCTAAAACAACTATTACATTTTAAATAGACCATCTAAAACAACTATTACATTTTAAATGGGTAATTCATCTAAAACAGGCAGCAGATTCATCTAAAACAACTTATTAAATAGAGAATGGTAATTTTTGACCTCCACAATGGGTGCAGGCAGCAGACCTCCTTATTGATAGAGTTTTTGATATTTCACATCTTAAAATAGGGCTAATTATTGTTCGATCTCTCACTTCCAAGGCACTTATAGTCAATTAACTAATCACTGATCATAATCTTGATGTGATTGGCCTTACTGAAACATTATATTACTGTGTTAAATGAGGCCTCTCCTCCTGGTTACACTAGTGACCATATCCCCCGCGCCTCCTGCAAAGATGGAGGTGTTGCTAACATTTACATTAGCAAATTTTTAAATTTTGACCCCAAGAAAATGACTGTGTTTTCATCTTTTGAGCTTCTAGTCATGAAATCTATGCAGCCTACTCAGTCACTTTTTATAGCTACTGGGCCGTATACATCGTTCCTCACTGAGTTCCCTGAATTCCTATCGGACCTTGTAGTCATGGCAGATAACATTCACATTTTTGGTGACTTCAATATTCACATGGAAAAGTCCACAGACCCACTCCAAAAGGCTTTTGGAGCCATCATCGACTCATTGGGTTTTGTCCAACATGTCTCCGGACCTACTCACTGCCACAGTCATACTCTGGACCTAGTGTTGTCCCGTGGAATAAATGTTGTGGATCTTAATGTTTTTCCTCATAATCCTGGACTATCGGACCACCGTTTTATTACGTTTGCAATCGCAACAAAATAATCTGGTCAGACCCCAACCAAGGATCATCAAAAGCGGTGCTATAAATTCTCGGACAACCCAAAGATTCCTAGATGCCCTTCCAGACTCCCTCCTCCTACCCAAGGACGTTGGAGTACAACAATCAGTTAACCACCTAACTGAGGAACTCAATTCAACCTTGAGAGTAATACCCTAGATGCAGTCGCACCCATAAAAATAAAAAAACATTTGTCACAAGAAACTAGCTCCCTGGTATACAGAAAACACCCGAACCCTGAAGCAAGCTCCCAGAAAATTGGAACGGAAATGGCGCTCCACTAAACTGGATGTCTTCCGACTAGCTTGGAAAGGCAATATTGAAGACTGCGGCTCGATTATCCTATTTTTCCAACTTATTTGAGGAGAATAAGAACAATCCAAAATGTATTTTTGATACTGTCCCAGAGCTAACTAAAAATAAGCATTCCCCAAGAGAGGATGGCTTTCACTTCCACAGTGATGAATTCATGAACTTCTTTGAGGAAAAGACCATGATAAATAGAAAGCAAATTACGGACTAGTCTTTAAATCTGCGTATTCCTCCAAATATCATTTGTCCTGAGTCTGCACAACTCTGCCAGGACCTAACATCAATGGAGAGACTCAAGTTTTTTAATCTTTTAATTAGTACTATATCTATTGACACTTTCATGAAAATAGCCATGGCTTCTAAACCGGGTATCACCTTGTCCCAGACCAGCAGTTTTCGACTCTCTCTACTGCACCTGTTGTCTCGAACTCTGAATGATCAGCTATGAAAATCCAACTGACATTTACTCCTGAGGTGCTGACCTGTTGCACCCTCTACAACCACTGTGATTATTATTATTTGACCCTGCTGGTCATCTATGAACATTTGAACATCTTGGCCATGTTCTGTTATAATCTCCACCCGGCACAGCCAGAAGAGGATTGGCCACCCCTCATAGCCTGGTTCCTCTCTAGGTTTCTTCCTAGGTTTTTGCCTTTCTAGGGAGTTTTTCCTAGCCACCGTGCTTCTACACCTGCATTGCTTGCTGTTTGGGGTTTTAGGCTGGGTTTCTGTACAGCACTTTGAGATATCAGCTGATGTTAAAAAAAAAGGGCTTTATAAATACATTTAATTGAAATAGACAGCACGGTAATTCATCCAAAACAACCATTACATTTTAAAGAGACAGAACGGTAATGAATCAAAAAACAACCATTTGTTGTCCCTTCTCAAAGTTACCAAGAGAACGGGTCATTAACCCCTGACCTAATGCTGTTGCTCCATCCGAGACTTAGATACCTGAGTAACCAAAGGATATGCTTGACATTGGGCTGAGATAGATTCCACTCCCATAGATGGCGCCATGGAGCTGCAGACAGAGAGATACAATAACCAAAATGTTAGAGGCCTTTAAAGTGGAACTGACAGCGTCTTAGCAACAATAAATCTGATTAAAATCTATTCAAAAATACACCCAGGAAGAATATGATGCCTTTTTTTTTCTCTGAGAAGCGAGCACTTAAATATGGTGATTTTCAAACAATCATAGAATGTTTGGGAATGACACAGAGTAATGCATTTGTGAGAATTCTATAGCAATATAGAATGGGAAAGCGGCCTTGCGTTTGGACAATTAATAGACACTACAGGAAATCAAACCCAATAAAAAACATGTCAGTCTTGTCCGGGACCAGAAACAGACTGCTGCGCCATAGCCAATCAGAGCTACAGTAGGCCTTTATGCAAATAAGCCATTTAATACACTGGCCTGCCATCATTCACTATGAACTGGACTGTGTGTTTACAGGCAGTAGGGCCTGTCATCATTCACTATGAACTGGACTGTGTGTTTACAGACAGTAGGGCCTGTCATCATTCACTTTGAACTGGACTGTGTGTTTACAGACAGTAGGGCCTGTCATCATTCACTATGAACTTGACTGTGTGTTTACAGACAGTAGGGCCTGTCATCATTCACTATGAACTGGACTGTGTGTTTACAGGCAGTAGGGCCTGTCATCATTCACTATGAACTTGACTGTGTGTTTACAGACAGTAGGGCCTGTCATCATTCACTATGAACTTGACTGTGTGTTTACAGACAGTAGGGCCTGTCATCATTCACTATGAACTGGACTGTGTGTTTACAGGCAGTAGGGCCTGTCATCATTCACTATGAACTGGACTGTGTGTTTACAGGCAGTAGGGCCTGTCATCATTCACTATGAACTGGACTGTGTGTTTACAGGCAGTAGGGCCTGTCATCATTCACTATGAACTGGACTGTGTGTTTACAGGCAGTAGGGCCTGTCAGTCACTATGAACTGGACTGTGTGTTTACAGGCAGTAGGGCCTGTCATCATTCACTATGAACTGGACTGTGTGTTTACAGGCAGTAGGGCCTGCCATCATTCACTATGAACTGGACTGTGTTTACAGGCAGTAGGGCCTGTCATCATTCACTTTGAACTGGACTGTGTGTTTACAGGCAGTAGGGCCTGCCATCATTCACTATGAACTGGACTGTGTGTTTACAGGCAGTAGGGCCTGTCATCATTCACTTTGAGCTGGACTGTGTGTTTACAGGCAGTAGGGCCTGTCATCATTCACTATGAACTGTACTGTGTGTTTACAGGCAGTAGGGCCTGTCATCATTCACTATGAACTGGACTGTGTGTTTACAGACAGTAGGGCCTGTCATCATTCACTATGAACTGGACTGTGTGTTTACAGACAGTAGGGCCTGTCATCATTCACTCTGAACTGGACTGTGTGTTTACAGGCAGTAGGGCCTGTCATCATTCACTATGAACTGGACTGTGTGTTTACAGACAGTAGGGCCTGTCATCATTCACTCTGAACTGGACTGTGTGTTTACAGGCAGTAGGGCCTGTTATCATTCACTATGAACTGGACTGTGTGTTTACAGACAGTAGGGCCTGTCATCATTCACTATGAACTAGACTGTGTGTTTACAGACAGTAGGGCCTGTCATCATTCACTATGAACTGGACTGTGTGTTTACAGGCAGTAGGGCCTGTCATCATTCACTATGAACTGGACTGTGTGTTTACAGGCAGTAGGGCCTGTCATCATTCACTATGAACTGGACTGTGTGTTTACAGGCACTATGAACTGGACTGTGTGTTTACAGGAAGTAGGGCCTGTCATCATTCACTATGAACTGGACTGTGTGTTTACAGGCAGTAGGGCCTGCCATCATTCACTATGAACTGGACCCTGTGTTTACAGGCAGTAGGGCCTGTCATCATTCACTATGAACTGGACTGTGTGTTTACAGGCAGTAGGGCCTGTCATCATTCACTATGAACTGGACTGTGTGTTTACAGGCAGTAGGGCCTGTCATCATTCACTATGAACTGGACTGTGTGTTTACAGGCACTATGAACTGGACTGTGTGTTTACAGGAAGTAGGGCCTGTCATCATTCACTATGAACTGGACTGTGTGTTTACAGGCAGTAGGGCCTGCCATCATTCACTATGAACTGGACTGTGTGTTACAGCAGTAGGGCCTGCCATCATTCACTATGAACTGGACTGTGTGTTACAGCAGTAGGGCCTGCCATCATTCACTATGAACTGGACTGTGTGTTTACAGACAGTAGGGCCTGTCATCATTCACTATGAACTGGACTGTGTGTTACAGCAGTAGGGCCTGCCATCATTCACTATGAACTGGACTGTGTGTTTACAGACAGTAGGGCCTGTCATCATTCACTATGAACTGGACTGTGTGTTTACAGGCAGTAGGGCCTGTCATCATTCACTATGAACTGGACTGTGTGTTTACAGGCAGTAGGACCTGTCATCATTCACTATGAACTGGACTGTGTGTTTACAGGCAGTAGGGCCTGTCATCATTCACTATGAACTGGACTGTGTGTTTACAGGCAGTAGGGCCTGTCATCATTCACTATGAACTGGACTGTGTGTTTACAGGCAGTAGGACCTGTCATCATTCACTATGAACTGGACTGTGTGTTTACAGGCAGTAGGGCCTGTCATCATTCACTATGAACTGGACTGTGTGTTTACAGGCTAGGACCTGTCATCATTCACTATGAACTGGACTGTGTGTTTACAGGCAGTAGGACCTGTCATCATTCACTATGAACTGGACTGTGTGTTTACAGGCAGTAGGGCCTGTCATCATTCACTATGAACTGGACTGTGTGTTTACAGGCAGTAGGGCCTGCCATCATTCACTATGAACTGGACTGTGTGTTTACAGGCAGTAGGGCCTGCCATCATTCACTATGAACTGGACTGTGTGTTTACAGACACTATGAACTGGACTGTGTGTTACAGGCAGTAGGGCCTGCCATCATTCACTATGAACTGGACTGTGTGTTTACAGGCAGTAGGGCCTGTCATCATTCACTATGAACTGGACTGTGTGTTTACAGGCAGTAGGGTCTGCCATCATTCACTATGAACTGGACTGTGTGTTTACAGGCAGTAGGACCTGCCATCATTCACTATGAACTGGACTGTGTGTTTACAGACAGTAGGGCCTGTCATCATTCACTATGAACTGGACTGTGGGTTTACAGGCAGTAGGGCCTGCCATCATTCACTATGAACTGGACTGTGTGTTTACAGGCAGTAGGGCCTGCCATCATTCACTATGAACTGGACTGTGTGTTTACAGACACTATGAACTGGACTGTGTGTTACAGGCAGTAGGGCCTGCCATCATTCACTATGAACTGGACTGTGTGTTTACAGGCAGTAGGGCCTGTCATCATTCACTATGAACTGGACTGTGTGTTTACAGACAGTAGGGTCTGCCATCATTCACTATGAACTGGACTGTGTGTTTACAGGCAGTAGGGCCTGTCATCATTCACTATGAACTTGACTGTGTGTTTACAGACAGTAGGGCCTGTCATCATTCACTATGAACTTGACTGTGTGTTTACAGACAGTAGGGCCTGTCATCATTCACTATGAACTGGACTGTGTGTTTACAGGCAGTAGGGCCTGTCATCATTCACTATGAACTGGACTGTGTGTTTACAGGCAGTAGGGCCTGTCATCATTCACTATGAACTGGACTGTGTGTTTACAGGCAGTAGGGCCTGTCATCATTCACTATGAACTGGACTGTGTGTTTACAGGCAGTAGGGCCTGTCATCATTCACTATGAACTGGACTGTGTGTTTACAGGCAGTAGGGCCTGTCATCATTCACTATGAACTGGACTGTGTGTTTACAGGCAGTAGGGCCTGTCATCATTCACTATGAACTGGACTGTGTGTTTACAGGCAGTAGGGCCTGTCAGTCACTATGAACTGGACTGTGTGTTTACAGGCAGTAGGGCCTGTCATCATTCACTATGAACTGGACTGTGTGTTTACAGGCAGTAGGGCCTGTCATCATTCACTATGAACTGGACTGTGTGTTTACAGGCAGTAGGGCCTGTCATCATTCACTATGAACTGGACTGTGTGTTTACAGACAGTAGGGCCTGTCATCATTCACTTTGAACTGGACTGTGTGTTTACAGACAGTAGGGCCTGTCATCATTCACTATGAACTTGACTGTGTGTTTACAGACAGTAGGGCCTGTCATCATTCACTATGAACTGGACTGTGTGTTTACAGGCAGTAGGGCCTGTCATCATTCACTATGAACTTGACTGTGTGTTTACAGACAGTAGGGCCTGTCATCATTCACTATGAACTTGACTGTGTGTTTACAGACAGTAGGGCCTGTCATCATTCACTATGAACTGGACTGTGTGTTTACAGGCAGTAGGGCCTGTCATCATTCACTATGAACTGGACTGTGTGTTTACAGGCAGTAGGGCCTGTCATCATTCACTATGAACTGGACTGTGTGTTTACAGGCAGTAGGGCCTGTCATCATTCACTATGAACTGGACTGTGTGTTTACAGGCAGTAGGGCCTGTCATCATTCACTATGAACTGGACTGTGTGTTTACAGGCAGTAGGGCGTGTCAGTCACTATGAACTGGACTGTGTGTTTACAGGCAGTAGGGCCTGTCATCATTCACTATGAACTGGACTGTGTGTTTACAGGCAGTAGGGCCTGCCATCATTCACTATGAACTGGACTGTGTTTACAGGCAGTAGGGCCTGTCATCATTCACTTTGAACTGGACTGTGTGTTTACAGGCAGTAGGGCCTGCCATCATTCACTATGAACTGGACTGTGTGTTTACAGGCAGTAGGGCCTGTCATCATTCACTTTGAACTGGACTGTGTGTTTACAGGCAGTAGGGCCTGTCATCATTCACTATGAACTGTACTGTGTGTTTACAGGCAGTAGGGCCTGTCATCATTCACTATGAACTGGACTGTGTGTTTACAGACAGTAGGGCCTGTCATCATTCACTATGAACTGGACTGTGTGTTTACAGACAGTAGGGCCTGTCATCATTCACTCTGAACTGGACTGTGTGTTTACAGGCAGTAGGGCCTGTCATCATTCACTATGAACTGGACTGTGTGTTTACAGGCAGTAGGGCCTGTCATCATTCACTATGAACTGGACTGTGTGTTTACAGGCACTATGAACTGGACTGTGTGTTTACAGGAAGTAGGGTCTGTCATCATTCACTATGAACTGGACTGTGTGTTTACAGGCAGTAGGGCCTGCCATCATTCACTATGAACTGGACCCTGTGTTTACAGGCAGTAGGGCCTGTCATCATTCACTATGAACTGGACTGTGTGTTTACAGGCAGTAGGGCCTGTCATCATTCACTTTGAACTGGACTGTGTGTTTACAGACAGTAGGGCCTGTCATCATTCACTATGAACTGTACTGTGTGTTTACAGGCAGTAGGGCCTGTCATCAATCACTATGAACTGGACTGTGTGTTTACAGGCAGTAGGGCCTGTCATCATTCACTATGAACTGGACTGTGTGTTTACAGGCAGTAGGGCCTGTCATCATTCACTATGAACTGGACTGTGTGTTTACAGGCACTATGAACTGGACTGTGTGTAACAGCAGTAGGGCCTGTCATCATTCACTATGAACTGGACTGTGTGTTACAGGCAGTAGGGCCTGTCATCATTCACTATGAACTGGACTGTGTGTTTACAGACAGTAGGGCCTGTCATCATTCACTATGAACTGGACTGTGTGTTTACAGGCAGTAGGGCCTGCCATCATTCACTATGAACTGGACTGTGTGTTTACAGGCACTATGAACTGGACTGTGTGTAACAGCAGTAGGGCCTGTCATCATTCACTATGAACTGGACTGTGTGTTTACAGACAGTAGGGCCTATCATCATTCACTATGAACTGGACTGTGTGTTTACAGGCAGTAGGGCCTGTCATCATTCACTATGAACTTGACTGTGTGTTTACAGACAGTAGGGCCTGTCATCATTCACTATGAACTTGACTGTGTGTTTACAGACAGTAGGGCCTGTCATCATTCACTATGAACTGGACTGTGTGTTTACAGGCAGTAGGGCCTGTCATCATTCACTATGAACTGGACTGTGTGTTTACAGGCAGTAGGGCCTGTCATCATTCACTATGAACTGGACTGTGTGTTTACAGGCAGTAGGGCCTGTCATCATTCACTATGAACTGGACTGTGTGTTTACAGGCAGTAGGGCCTGTCATCATTCACTATGAACTGGACTGTGTGTTTACAGGCAGTAGGGCCTGTCATCATTCACTATGAACTGGACTGTGTGTTTACAGGCAGTAGGGCCTGTCAGTCACTATGAACTGGACTGTGTGTTTACAGGCAGTAGGGCCTGTCATCATTCACTATGAACTGGACTGTGTGTTTACAGGCAGTAGGGCCTGCCATCATTCACTATGAACTGGACTGTGTGTTTACAGGCACTATGAACTGGACTGTGTGTAACAGCAGTAGGGCCTGTCATCATTCACTATGAACTGGACTGTGTGTTACAGGCAGTAGGGCCTGTCATCATTCACTATGAACTGGACTGTGTGTTTACAGACAGTAGGGCCTGTCATCATTCACTATGAACTGGACTGTGTGTTACAGGCAGTAGGGCCTGTCATCATTCACTATGAACTGGACTGTGTGTTTACAGGCAGTAGGGCCTGTCATCATTCACTATGAACTGGACTGTGTGTTTACAGACAGTAGGGCCTGTCATCATTCACTTTGAACTGGACTGTGTGTTTACAGACAGTAGGGCCTGTCATCATTCACTATGAACTTGACTGTGTGTTTACAGACAGTAGGGCCTGTCATCATTCACTATGAACTGGACTGTGTGTTTACAGGCAGTAGGGCCTGTCATCATTCACTATGAACTTGACTGTGTGTTTACAGACAGTAGGGCCTGTCATCATTCACTATGAACTTGACTGTGTGTTTACAGACAGTAGGGCCTGTCATCATTCACTATGAACTGGACTGTGTGTTTACAGGCAGTAGGGCCTGTCATCATTCACTATGAACTTGACTGTGTGTTTACAGACAGTAGGGCCTGTCATCATTCACTATGAACTTGACTGTGTGTTTACAGACAGTAGGGCCTGTCATCATTCACTATGAACTGGACTGTGTGTTTACAGGCAGTAGGGCCTGTCATCATTCACTATGAACTTGACTGTGTGTTTACAGACAGTAGGGCCTGTCATCATTCACTATGAACTGGACTGTGTGTTACAGGCAGTAGGGCCTGTCATCATTCACTATGAACTGGACTGTGTGTTTACAGGCAGTAGGGCCTGTCATCATTCACTATGAACTGGACTGTGTGTTTACAGGCAGTAGGGCCTGTCAGTCACTATGAACTGGACTGTGTGTTTACAGGCAGTAGGGCCTGTCATCATTCACTATGAACTGGACTGTGTGTTTACAGGCAGTAGGGCCTGCCATCATTCACTATGAACTGGACTGTGTGTTTACAGGCACTATGAACTGGACTGTGTGTAACAGCAGTAGGGCCTGTCATCATTCACTATGAACTGGACTGTGTGTTACAGGCAGTAGGGCCTGTCATCATTCACTATGAACTGGACTGTGTGTTTACAGACAGTAGGGCCTGTCATCATTCACTATGAACTGGACTGTGTGTTACAGGCAGTAGGGCCTGTCATCATTCACTATGAACTGGACTGTGTGTTTACAGGCAGTAGGGCCTGTCATCATTCACTATGAACTGGACTGTGTGTTTACAGACAGTAGGGCCTGTCATCATTCACTTTGAACTGGACTGTGTGTTTACAGACAGTAGGGCCTGTCATCATTCACTATGAACTTGACTGTGTGTTTACAGACAGTAGGGCCTGTCATCATTCACTATGAACTGGACTGTGTGTTTACAGGCAGTAGGGCCTGTCATCATTCACTATGAACTTGACTGTGTGTTTACAGACAGTAGGGCCTGTCATCATTCACTATGAACTTGACTGTGTGTTTACAGACAGTAGGGCCTGTCATCATTCACTATGAACTGGACTGTGTGTTTACAGGCAGTAGGGCCTGTCATCATTCACTATGAACTTGACTGTGTGTTTACAGACAGTAGGGCCTGTCATCATTCACTATGAACTTGACTGTGTGTTTACAGACAGTAGGGCCTGTCATCATTCACTATGAACTGGACTGTGTGTTTACAGGCAGTAGGGCCTGTCATCATTCACTATGAACTTGACTGTGTGTTTACAGACAGTAGGGCCTGTCATCATTCACTATGAACTGGACTGTGTGTTACAGGCAGTAGGGCCTGTCATCATTCACTATGAACTGGACTGTGTGTTTACAGGCAGTAGGGCCTGTCATCATTCACTATGAACTGGACTGTGTGTTTACAGGCAGTAGGGCCTGTCAGTCACTATGAACTGGACTGTGTGTTTACAGGCAGTAGGGCCTGTCATCATTCACTATGAACTGGACTGTGTGTTTACAGGCAGTAGGGCCTGCCATCATTCACTATGAACTGGACTGTGTGTTTACAGGCACTATGAACTGGACTGTGTGTAACAGCAGTAGGGCCTGTCATCATTCACTATGAACTGGACTGTGTGTTACAGGCAGTAGGGCCTGTCATCATTCACTATGAACTGGACTGTGTGTTTACAGACAGTAGGGCCTGTCATCATTCACTATGAACTGGACTGTGTGTTACAGGCAGTAGGGCCTGTCATCATTCACTATGAACTGGACTGTGTGTTTACAGGCAGTAGGGCCTGTCATCATTCACTATGAACTGGACTGTGTGTTTACAGACAGTAGGGCCTGTCATCATTCACTTTGAACTGGACTGTGTGTTTACAGACAGTAGGGCCTGTCATCATTCACTATGAACTTGACTGTGTGTTTACAGACAGTAGGGCCTGTCATCATTCACTATGAACTGGACTGTGTGTTTACAGGCAGTAGGGCCTGTCATCATTCACTATGAACTTGACTGTGTGTTTACAGACAGTAGGGCCTGTCATCATTCACTATGAACTTGACTGTGTGTTTACAGACAGTAGGGCCTGTCATCATTCACTATGAACTGGACTGTGTGTTTACAGGCAGTAGGGCCTGTCATCATTCACTATGAACTGGACTGTGTGTTTACAGGCAGTAGGGCCTGTCATCATTCACTATGAACTGGACTGTGTGTTTACAGGCAGTAGGGCCTGTCATCATTCACTATGAACTGGACTGTGTGTTTACAGGCAGTAGGGCCTGTCATCATTCACTATGAACTGGACTGTGTGTTTACAGGCAGTAGGGCGTGTCAGTCACTATGAACTGGACTGTGTGTTTACAGGCAGTAGGGCCTGTCATCATTCACTATGAACTGGACTGTGTGTTTACAGGCAGTAGGGCCTGCCATCATTCACTATGAACTGGACTGTGTTTACAGGCAGTAGGGCCTGTCATCATTCACTTTGAACTGGACTGTGTGTTTACAGGCAGTAGGGCCTGCCATCATTCACTATGAACTGGACTGTGTGTTTACAGGCAGTAGGGCCTGTCATCATTCACTTTGAACTGGACTGTGTGTTTACAGGCAGTAGGGCCTGTCATCATTCACTATGAACTGTACTGTGTGTTTACAGGCAGTAGGGCCTGTCATCATTCACTATGAACTGGACTGTGTGTTTACAGACAGTAGGGCCTGTCATCATTCACTATGAACTGGACTGTGTGTTTACAGACAGTAGGGCCTGTCATCATTCACTATGAACTGGACTGTGTGTTTACAGGCACTATGAACTGGACTGTGTGTTTACAGGAAGTAGGGTCTGTCATCATTCACTATGAACTGGACTGTGTGTTTACAGGCAGTAGGGCCTGCCATCATTCACTATGAACTGGACCCTGTGTTTACAGGCAGTAGGGCCTGTCATCATTCACTATGAACTGGACTGTGTGTTTACAGGCAGTAGGGCCTGTCATCATTCACTATGAACTGGACTGTGTGTTTACAGGCAGTAGGGCCTGTCATCATTCACTTTGAACTGGACTGTTTGTTTACAGACAGTAGGGCCTGTCATCATTCACTATGAACTGTACTGTGTGTTTACAGGCAGTAGGGCCTGTCATCAATCACTATGAACTGGACTGTGTGTTTACAGGCAGTAGGGCCTGTCATCATTCACTATGAACTGGACTGTGTGTTTACAGGCAGTAGGGCCTGTCATCATTCACTATGAACTGGACTGTGTGTTTACAGGCACTATGAACTGGACTGTGTGTAACAGCAGTAGGGCCTGTCATCATTCACTATGAACTGGACTGTGTGTTACAGGCAGTAGGGCCTGTCATCATTCACTATGAACTGGACTGTGTGTTTACAGACAGTAGGGCCTGTCATCATTCACTATGAACTGGACTGTGTGTTTACAGGCAGTAGGGCCTGCCATCATTCACTATGAACTGGACTGTGTGTTTACAGGCACTATGAACTGGACTGTGTGTAACAGCAGTAGGGCCTGTCATCATTCACTATGAACTGGACTGTGTGTTTACAGACAGTAGGGCCTATCATCATTCACTATGAACTGGACTGTGTGTTTACAGGCAGTAGGGCCTGTCATCATTCACTATGAACTTGACTGTGTGTTTACAGACAGTAGGGCCTGTCATCATTCACTATGAACTTGACTGTGTGTTTACAGACAGTAGGGCCTGTCATCATTCACTATGAACTGGACTGTGTGTTTACAGGCAGTAGGGCCTGTCATCATTCACTATGAACTGGACTGTGTGTTTACAGGCAGTAGGGCCTGTCATCATTCACTATGAACTGGACTGTGTGTTTACAGGCAGTAGGGCCTGTCATCATTCACTATGAACTGGACTGTGTGTTTACAGGCAGTAGGGCCTGTCATCATTCACTATGAACTGGACTGTGTGTTTACAGGCAGTAGGGCCTGTCATCATTCACTATGAACTGGACTGTGTGTTTACAGGCAGTAGGGCCTGTCATCATTCACTATGAACTGGACTGTGTGTTTACAGGCAGTAGGGCCTGTCAGTCACTATGAACTGGACTGTGTGTTTACAGGCAGTAGGGCCTGTCATCATTCACTATGAACTGGACTGTGTGTTTACAGGCAGTAGGGCCTGCCATCATTCACTATGAACTGGACTGTGTGTTTACAGGCACTATGAACTGGACTGTGTGTAACAGCAGTAGGGCCTGTCATCATTCACTATGAACTGGACTGTGTGTTACAGGCAGTAGGGCCTGTCATCATTCACTATGAACTGGACTGTGTGTTTACAGACAGTAGGGCCTGTCATCATTCACTATGAACTGGACTGTGTGTTACAGGCAGTAGGGCCTGTCATCATTCACTATGAACTGGACTGTGTGTTTACAGGCAGTAGGGCCTGTCATCATTCACTATGAACTGGACTGTGTGTTTACAGACAGTAGGGCCTGTCATCATTCACTTTGAACTGGACTGTGTGTTTACAGACAGTAGGGCCTGTCATCATTCACTATGAACTTGACTGTGTGTTTACAGACAGTAGGGCCTGTCATCATTCACTATGAACTTGACTGTGTGTTTACAGACAGTAGGGCCTGTCATCATTCACTATGAACTGGACTGTGTGTTTACAGGCAGTAGGGCCTGTCATCATTCACTATGAACTTGACTGTGTGTTTACAGACAGTAGGGCCTGTCATCATTCACTATGAACTTGACTGTGTGTTTACAGACAGTAGGGCCTGTCATCATTCACTATGAACTGGACTGTGTGTTTACAGGCAGTAGGGCCTGTCATCATTCACTATGAACTGGACTGTGTGTTTACAGGCAGTAGGGCCTGTCATCATTCACTATGAACTGGACTGTGTGTTTACAGGCAGTAGGGCCTGTCATCATTCACTATGAACTGGACTGTGTGTTTACAGGCAGTAGGGCCTGTCATCATTCACTATGAACTGGACTGTGTGTTTACAGGCAGTAGGGCGTGTCAGTCACTATGAACTGGACTGTGTGTTTACAGGCAGTAGGGCCTGTCATCATTCACTATGAACTGGACTGTGTGTTTACAGGCAGTAGGGCCTGCCATCATTCACTATGAACTGGACTGTGTTTACAGGCAGTAGGGCCTGTCATCATTCACTTTGAACTGGACTGTGTGTTTACAGGCAGTAGGGCCTGCCATCATTCACTATGAACTGGACTGTGTGTTTACAGGCAGTAGGGCCTGTCATCATTCACTTTGAACTGGACTGTGTGTTTACAGGCAGTAGGGCAGGTCATCATTCACTATGAACTGTACTGTGTGTTTACAGGCAGTAGGGCCTGTCATCATTCACTATGAACTGGACTGTGTGTTTACAGACAGTAGGGCCTGTCATCATTCACTATGAACTGGACTGTGTGTTTACAGACAGTAGGGCCTGTCATCATTCACTCTGAACTGGACTGTGTGTTTACAGGCAGTAGGGCCTGTCATCATTCACTATGAACTGGACTGTGTGTTTACAGGCAGTAGGGCCTGTCATCATTCACTATGAACTGGACTGTGTGTTTACAGGCACTATGAACTGGACTGTGTGTTTACAGGAAGTAGGGTCTGTCATCATTCACTATGAACTGGACTGTGTGTTTACAGGCAGTAGGGCCTGCCATCATTCACTATGAACTGGACCCTGTGTTTACAGGCAGTAGGGCCTGTCATCATTCACTATGAACTGGACTGTGTGTTTACAGGCAGTAGGGCCTGTCATCATTCACTATGAACTGGACTGTGTGTTTACAGGCAGTAGGGCCTGTCATCATTCACTTTGAACTGGACTGTGTGTTTACAGACAGTAGGGCCTGTCATCATTCACTATGAACTGTACTGTGTGTTTACAGGCAGTAGGGCCTGTCATCAATCACTATGAACTGGACTGTGTGTTTACAGGCAGTAGGGCCTGTCATCATTCACTATGAACTGGACTGTGTGTTACAGGCAGTAGGGCCTGTCATCATTCACTATGAACTGGACTGTGTGTTTACAGACAGTAGGGCCTGTCATCATTCACTATGAACTGGACTGTGTGTTTACAGGCAGTAGGGCCTGCCATCATTCACTATGAACTGGACTGTGAACTGTTTACA
This sequence comes from Oncorhynchus nerka, assembly GCF_034236695.1. NCBI lineage: Eukaryota > Metazoa > Chordata > Actinopteri > Salmoniformes > Salmonidae > Oncorhynchus > Oncorhynchus nerka. The sequence goes on along the minus strand of NC_088422.1, from coordinate 3,495,076 downwards.
GGCATCATTCACTATGAACTGGACTGTGTGTTTACAGACAGTAGGGCCTGTCATCATTCACTATGAACTGGACTGTGTGTTACAGGCAGTAGGGCCTGTCATCATTCACTATGAACTGGACTGTGTGTTTACAGACAGTAGGGCCTGTCATCATTCACTATGAACTGGACTGTGTGTTTACAGGCAGTAGGGCCTGCCATCATTCACTATGAACTGGACTGTGTGTTTACAGGCACTATGAACTGGACTGTGTGTAACAGCAGTAGGGCCTGTCATCATTCACTATGAACTGGACTGTGTGTTTACAGACAGTAGGGCCTATCATCATTCACTATGAACTGGACTGTGTGTTTACAGGCAGTAGGGCCTGTCATCATTCACTATGAACTTGACTGTGTGTTTACAGACAGTAGGGCCTGTCATCATTCACTATGAACTTGACTGTGTGTTTACAGACAGTAGGGCCTGTCATCATTCACTATGAACTGGACTGTGTGTTTACAGGCAGTAGGGCCTGTCATCATTCACTATGAACTGGACTGTGTGTTTACAGGCAGTAGGGCCTGTCATCATTCACTATGAACTGGACTGTGTGTTTACAGGCAGTAGGGCCTGTCATCATTCACTATGAACTGGACTGTGTGTTTACAGGCAGTAGGGCCTGTCATCATTCACTATGAACTGGACTGTGTGTTTACAGGCAGTAGGGCCTGTCATCATTCACTATGAACTGGACTGTGTGTTTACAGGCAGTAGGGCCTGTCATCATTCACTATGAACTGGACTGTGTGTTTACAGGCAGTAGGGCCTGTCAGTCACTATGAACTGGACTGTGTGTTTACAGGCAGTAGGGCCTGTCATCATTCACTATGAACTGGACTGTGTGTTTACAGGCAGTAGGGCCTGCCATCATTCACTATGAACTGGACTGTGTTTACAGGCAGTAGGGCCTGTCATCATTCACTTTGAACTGGACTGTGTGTTTACAGACAGTAGGGCCTGTCATCATTCACTATGAACTGGACTGTGTGTTTACAGGCAGTAGGGCCTGTCATCATTCACTATGAACTGGACTGTGTGTTACAGCAGTAGGGCCTGTCATCATTCACTATGAACTGGACTGTGTGTTTACAGCAGTAGGGCCTGTCATCATTCACTATGAACTGGACTGTGTGTTTACAGGCAGTAGGGCCTGTCATCAATCACTATGAACTGGACTGTGTGTTACAGCAGTAGGGCCTGTCATCATTCACTATGAACTGGACTGTGTGTTTACAGGCACTATGAACTGGACTGTGTGTTTACAACAGTAGGGCCTGCCATCATTCACTATGAACTGGACTGTGTGTTACAGCAGTAGGGCCTGTCATCATTCACTATGAACTGGACTGTGTGTTACAGCAGTAGGGCCTGTCATCATTCACTATGAACTGGACTGTGTGTTTACAGGCAGTAGGGCCTGTCATCATTCACTATGAACTGGACTGTGTGTTACAGCAGTAGGGCCTGTCATCATTCACTATGAACTGGACTGTGTGTTACAGGCAGTAGGGCCTGCCATCATTCACTATGAACTGGACTGTGTGTTTACAGACAGTAGGGCCTGTCATCATTCACTATGAACTGGACTGTGTGTTACAGCAGTAGGGCCTGTCATCATTCACTATGAACTGGACTGTGTTTACAGGCAGTAGGGCCTGTCATCATTCACTATGAACTGGACTGTGTGTTTACAGGCAGTAGGGCCTGTCATCATTCACTATGAACTGGACTGTGTGTTTACAGGCAGTAGGGCCTGTCATCATTCACTATGAACTGGACTGTGTGTTACAGCAGTAGGGCCTGTCATCATTCACTATGAACTGGACTGTGTTTACAGGCAGTAGGGCCTGTCATCATTCACTATGAACTGGACTGTGTGTTTACAGGCAGTAGGGCCTGTCATCAATCACTATGAACTGGACTGTGTGTTTACAGGCAGTAGGGCCTGTCATCATTCACTATGAACTGGACTGTGTGTTTACAGACAGTAGGGCCTGTCATCATTCACTATGAACTGGACTGTGTGTTTACAGGCAGTAGGGCCTGTCATCATTCACTATGAACTGGACTGTGTGTTTACAGGCAGTAGGGCCTGTCATCATTCACTATGAACTGGACTGTGTGTTTACAGACAGTAGGGCCTGTCATCATTCACTATGAACTGGACTGTGTGTTTACAGACAGTAGGGCCTGTCATCATTCACTATGAACTGGACTGTGTGTTTACAGACAGTAGGGCCTGTCATCATTCACTATGAACTGGACTGTGTGTTTACAGACAGTAGGGCCTGTCATCATTCACTATGAACTGGACTGTGTGTTAACAGGCAGTAGGGCCTGCCATCATTCACTATGAACTGGACTGTGTGTTACAGCAGTAGGGCCTGTCATCATTCACTATGAACTGGACTGTGTGTTACAGCAGTAGGGCCTGTCATCATTCACTATGAACTGGACTGTGTGTTACAGCAGTAGGGCCTGCCATCATTCACTATGAACTGGACTGTGTGTTACAGCAGTAGGGCCTGCCATCATTCACTATGAACTGGACTGTGTGTTACAGCAGTAGGGCCTGTCATCATTCACTATGAACTGGACTGTGTGTTTACAGGCAGTAGGGCCTGTCATCATTCACTATGAACTGGACTGTGTGTTTACAGGCAGTAGGGCCTGTCATCATTCACTATGAACTGGACTGTGTGTTTACAGCAGTAGGGCCTGTCATCAATCACTATGAACTGGACTGTGTGTTTACAGGCAGTAGGGCCTGTCATCATTCACTATGAACTGGACTGTGTGTTTACAGACAGTAGGGCCTGTCATCATTCACTATGAACTGGACTGTGTGTTTACAGGCAGTAGGGCCTGTCATCATTCACTATGAACTGGACTGTGTGTTTACAGGCAGTAGGGCCTGTCATCATTCACTATGAACTGGACTGTGTGTTTACAGACAGTAGGGCCTGTCATCATTCACTATGAACTGGACTGTGTGTTTACAGACAGTAGGGCCTGTCATCATTCACTATGAACTGGACTGTGTTTACAGACAGTAGGGCCTGTCATCATTCACTATGAACTGGACTGTGTGTTTACAGACAGTAGGGCCTGTCATCATTCACTATGAACTGGACTGTGTGTTAACAGGCAGTAGGGCCTGCCATCATTCACTATGAACTGGACTGTGTGTTACAGCAGTAGGGCCTGTCATCATTCACTATGAACTGGACTGTGTGTTACAGCAGTAGGGCCTGTCATCATTCACTATGAACTGGACTGTGTGTTACAGCAGTAGGGCCTGCCATCATTCACTATGAACTGGACTGTGTGTTACAGCAGTAGGGCCTGTCATCATTCACTATGAACTGGACTGTGTGTTACAGCAGTAGGGCCTGTCATCATTCACTATGAACTGGACTGTGTGTTTACAGGCAGTAGGGCCTGTCATCATTCACTATGAACTGGACTGTGTGTTTACAGGCAGTAGGGCCTGTCATCATTCACTATGAACTGGACTGTGTGTTTACAGGCAGTAGGGCCTGTCATCATTCACTATGAACTGGACTGTGTTTACAGACAGTAGGGCCTGTCATCATTCACTATGAACTGGACTGTGTGTTTACAGACAGTAGGGCCTGTCATCATTCACTATGAACTGGACTGTGTGTTAACAGGCAGTAGGGCCTGCCATCATTCACTATGAACTGGACTGTGTGTTACAGCAGTAGGGCCTGTCATCATTCACTATGAACTGGACTGTGTGTTACAGCAGTAGGGCCTGTCATCATTCACTATGAACTGGACTGTGTGTTACAGCAGTAGGGCCTGCCATCATTCACTATGAACTGGACTGTGTGTTACAGCAGTAGGGCCTGTCATCATTCACTATGAACTGGACTGTGTGTTACAGCAGTAGGGCCTGTCATCATTCACTATGAACTGGACTGTGTGTTTACAGGCAGTAGGGCCTGTCATCATTCACTATGAACTGGACTGTGTGTTTACAGGCAGTAGGGCCTGTCATCATTCACTATGAACTGGACTGTGTGTTTACAGCAGTAGGGCCTGTCATCATTCACTATGAACTGGACTGTGTGTTACAGGAAGTAGGGCCTGTCATCATTCACTATGAACTGGACTGTGTGTTAACAGGCAGTAGGGCCTGTCATCATTCACTATGAACTGGACTGTGTGTTTACAGGCAGTAGGGCCTGTCATCATTCACTATGAACTGGACTGTGTGTTTACAGCAGTAGGGCCTGTCATCATTCACTATGAACTGGACTGTGTGTTACAGGAAGTAGGGCCTGTCATCATTCACTATGAACTGGACTGTGTGTTTACAGGCAGTAGGGCCTGTCATCATTCACTATGAACTGGACTGTGTGTTACAGGAAGTAGGGCCTGTCATCATTCACTATGAACTGGACTGTGTGTTACAGGAAGTAGGGCCTGTCATCAGTAGCAACAGTATGACTTTAGATCATTAGAACACTTTCACCAAAAGCCACAAAAAACACCTGAATGGATTTCTGCAAAATATGTCAACACCACGGGAGTCCTCTTACATTTGGGAACTTTACAGTCCTATTGATCATACAACCATGAACAGGTAGGCTTTCTCCTATGCACAACAACAACAACAACAACAACAAGATAAACAACTAATGCTAGCCAGAGCGAGATGAGCTAAACTCTAATGAGGGAACACTAGATAAACCCTCTCAAACCTGTCCAGCTAGTTGGCTGTCAAAATTGCACTGATAAAGGATGTGGGAATAGTAGCCTGCTCGCCCTGTTGCAGCTTGTCTGCCGATGACCGCCTGTCTAAACTCACGTTTTGACTACTGAATGGGAACGTGCCTGCCAATGCCCGCCTGTCTCAACTCACGTTTTGACTACCGAATGGGAACGTGCCTGCCAATGACCGCCTGTCTCAACCCACGTTTTGACTACCGAATGGGAACGTGCCTGCCAATGCACGCCTGTCTCAACCCACGTTTTGACTACCGAATGGGAACGTGCCTGCCAATGACCGCCTGTCTCAACCCACGTTTTGACTACTGAATGGGAACGTGCCTGCCAATGCCCGCCTGTCTCAACCCACGTTTTGACTACTGAATAAGAACGTGCCTGCCAATGACCGCCTGTCTCAACCCACGTTTTGACTACTGAATGGGAACGTGCCTGCCAATGCACGCCTGTCTCAACCCACGTTTTGACTACTGAATGGGAACGTGCCTGCCAATGACCGCCTGTCTCAACCCACGTTTTGACTACTGAATGGGAACGTGCCTGCCAATGCACGCCTGTCTCAACCCACGTTTTGACTACTGAATGGGAACGTGCCTGCCAATGCACGCCTGTCTCAACCCACGTTTTGACTACTGAATGGGAACGTGCCTGCCAATGACCGCCTGTCTCAACCCACGTTTTGACTACTGAATGGGAACGTGCCTGCCAATGCACGCCTGTCTCAACCCACGTTTTGACTACTGAATGGGAACGTGCCTGCCAATGACCGCCTGTCTCAACCCACGTTTTGACTACTGAATGGGAACGTGCCTGCCGATGACCGCCTGTCTCAACCCACGTTTTGACTACTGAATGGGAACGTGCCTGCCGATGCACGCCTGTCTCAACCCACGTTTTGACTACTGAATGGGAACGTGCCTGCCAATGACCGCCTGTCTCAACCCACGTTTTGACTACTGAATGGGAACGTGCCTGCCGATGACCGCCTGTCTCAACCCACGTTTTGACTACTGAATGGGAACGTGCCTGCCAATGCACGCCTGTCTCAACCCACGTTTTGACTACTGAATGGGAACTTGCCTGCCAATGACCGCCTGTCTAAACTCACGTTTTGACTACTGAATAGGAACGTGCCTGCCAATGACCGCCTGTCTCAACCCACGTTTTGACTACTGAATGGGAACGTGCCTGCCAATGACCGCCTGTCTCAACCCACGTTTTGACTACTGAATGGGAACGTGCCTGCCAATGACCGCCTGTCTCAACCCACGTTTTGACTACTGAATGGGAACGTGCCTGCCAATGCCCGCCTGTCTCAACCCACGTTTTGACTACTGAATGGGAACGTGCCTGCCAATGACCGCCTGTCTCAACCCACGTTTTGACTACTGAATGGGAACGTGCCTGCCAATAACCGCCTGTCTCAACCCACGTTTTGACTACTGAATGGGAACGTGCCTGCCAATGCACGCCTGTCTCAACCCACGTTTTGACTACTGAATGGGAACGTGCCTGCCAATGACCGCCTGTCTCAACTCACGTTTTCACTACTGAATGGGAACGTGCCTGCCAATGACCGCCCATTTGGTCGATGCCAAATACATTTGATTGACATCTAAGATATACGTTCTGACTGTGGAAAAAGTCGTTGAAGTTCAGCATCGCTAGCTAGCAAAGTGATTAACACTTCTCGCTAGCTAATCAAATGACACCTGGATCTCTAATTGTTGCCACCGACAAACGATATGGGGGGGGGGGGGGGACGACGACCGTCGGCCACTTATCCAATGACATGACATCCTCCCAGCATCTAGTTAGTTAGCTAACGTTCGACTCCCGTGTTTTTTTTAGGTTGCTAAATAAATAGATACATAAATAGATAAGCTAGTTTATTAACCACCTTATGACTGACTTGTTATCATTGCTAGTTTGATTGCATTGTAACATTCCCAGCCTTAGTTACATTTGTTCGTTTTTGTATCCAAAAATATTGAGTGATTGAAACTGAAATAGTGCATCCCGAAATGGCTGCAGGAAGCAAACAATGTTTACAACCTGAAAGCAATATATTTTGGGGGGATTAACAAGAAATGTATTGGTGAATTATATGAATCATGCATTGAACTGCATCCATCTATTCTGACAACAATGCTTTTCTCTTCGTCGTGGGAACGTTGAGTCACACAGAAACTATTTTAAAGCCTTTTTTTATAAAGTTGTTTTTCGTAGCACAAACTGGAGATTTGACATGTTTCACTGATATTATTATGATTGTCTGTTTGTTTCATATCTGCAAAGTAGTTAAAAAACGCTGTCAGTTCCACTTTATCATGCGATATGCAATGTACTGTATATTAAATATGTATGGTAACTGTGGAATTGCAAGCAAAGAGGTGTCAGCCCCCACCCCACAGCATACCAAACCAGCCCCCACCCCACAGCATACCAAACCAGCCCCACCCCACAGCATACCAAACCAGCCCCCACCCCACAGCATACCAAACCAGCCCCCACCCCACAGCATACCAAACCAGCCCCCACCCCACAGCATACCAAACCAGCCCCCACCCCACAGCATACCAAACCAGCCCCCACCCCACAGCATACCAAACCAGCCCCCACCCCACAGCATACCAAACCAGCCCCCACCCCACAGCATACCAAACCAGCCCCCACCCCACAGCATACCAAACCAGCCCCCACCCCACAGCATACCAAACCAGCCCCCACCCCACAGCATACCAAACCAGCCCCCACCCCACAGCATACCAAACCAGCCCCCACCCCACAGCATACCAAACCAGCCCCCACCCCACAGCATACCAAACCAGCCCCCACCCCACAGCATACCAAACCAGCCCCCACCCCACAGCATACCAAACCAGCCCCCACCCCACAGCATACCAAATCAGCCCCCACCCCACCCCACAGCATACCAAACCCCACCCCACAGCATACCAAACCAGCCCCCACCCCACAGCATACCAAACCAGCCCCCACCCCACCCCACAGCATACCAAACCAGCCCCCACCCCACAGCATACCAAACCAGCCCCCACCCCACAGCATACCAAACCAGCCCCCACCCCACAGCATACCAAACCAGCCCCCACCCCACAGCATACCAAACCAGCCCCCACCCTACAGCATACCAAACCAGCCCCCACCCTACAGCATACCAAACCAGCCCCCACCCCACAGCATACCAAACCAGCCCCCACCCCACAGCATACCAAACCAGCCCCCACCCCACAGCATACCAAACCAGCCCCCACCCCACAGCATACCAAACCAGCCCCACCCTACAGCATACCAAACCAGCCCCCACCCTACAGCATACCAAACCAGCCCCCACCCTACAGCATACCAAACCAGCCCCCACCCCACAGCATACCAAACCAGCCCCCACCCCACAGCATACCAAACAAACTAGTCTCAGTGGTCAGGCATTTCAAATCACAGTGTGTGCCTTTAAGGGGTTGATAAACACATTGTATACCTCCTCGGATGTTGTTGTTGTTGTTGTTTACCTGAAGTCTTGTGTTGGATGCAACCACCAAACCGTTTCTCAAAATGGAGTGCCAATTCTCTATGTGAGAACCACTGAGGAGAGAATTAAAATATGTTATAAAGGTGTCGCTCTAATCCTCCATAGCATTGTAATAACTGCATCATTATACATACACACTTTATGTAAAGTATTCTTCCACTAAAAAGAGAAAAAACATATCCTGAAAACATATCCTGAAAACATATCCTGAAAACAAAACAGTTGTCAGTGTAAGAGCACAAGAGCAAAAAACACATGTTGCGTTCACGAGTGTGGGGCTGATGTGTAGCTAGCTACTGGTATATGTAAGAAAAACGTTCCTACTGGAAAGCGAAGGTACTCCCGAAGAGGTTTTTGGCAGCTCGGAAGTTGGACTCTTTGGCAGGAGGACTGTTGAGTAGAAGGAACTGGTGTGGGGTGTGCATGAACTTCAGCTGCTGCAGTCGTGACACGAGAGACAGGAGACAACAACACCAGAGACTTATCACTTACAGGATGCATCCTAAATGACACCCTATTCCCTGTATCAAAACTAGTGCACTACATAGGGAATAGGGTGCCATATAAAGTAGTGCACTACATAGGGAATAGGGTGCCATATAAAGTAGTGCACTACATAGGGAATAGGGTGCCATATAAAGTAGTGCACTACATAGGAATAGGGTGCCATATAAAGTAGTGCACTACATAGGAATAGGGTGCCATATAAAGTATTGCACTACATAGGAATAGGGTGCCATATAAAGTAGTGCACTACATAGGGAATAGGGTGCCATATAAAGTAGTGCACTACATAGGGAATAGGGTGCCATATAAAGTAGTGCACTACATAGGGAATAGGGTGCCATATAAAGTAGTGCACTACATAGGGAATAGGGTGCCATATAAAGTAGTGCACTACATAGGGAATAGGGTGCCATATTGGATATCAAATATGCTGGTGGGCAATTGTATTAGTTTAAAATAATATAATTTCCCAATTTACTTTAGCATACTTTATAGCTCAGTTTTTTATTTATTAATACAGTTTTATAAAATTAAATGTATCAAATGTATAATTCAAAAACTGAGCTATGTTGTATGCTCAAGTAAATTGGGAAATTATATTTTTGTTTTAACTAATACAATTGCCCAGCACCATATTTTTCAGTAGGTATAGGGTTATGTTCTGCTCATGCATCCTCATGTCGACATCCAAACCCCACACTGGTGTGCCTGGCCAAAGAGCTCTATTTCCACGTCATCCGACAAATGTAAACGCCTGGCTATTTTACCTTCCACTGGTCCTGGGGCTCTTGGTAAGGTCAACGGCATCATGAACTTTACCCAGTTCCAGGACATTTTAACCAAAAACCTGATTACCCATGCCATGAGGGTGAAACTTGGCCACAAGTAGATTTTACAAGAAAGACAATCAACCCGAGCAGACATCAAACAAAGTCTCTGGGCTTAAACCCCTATTTGAAACACTGTGGTTTGAATTGAAAAGGGCCAGCTCAGATGAAGGATATCAACGATCTGGAAAGATTCTGTACGGAGGAACGTTCTAAGATTCCCTCCCGATGTGTTCTAGAATCTAAGAAACATTCTAGAATAAAAGCTCAGTGCCATTAACCCCCAGTATTTGTATTAATTATTATGATAGTATGTGTTCTAGAATCTCATAAAGGCTCAGTGTCATTATCCTCACAAGGTGAGGTATTGAAAGGTATTGACAGTGTCAATATCCTCACAAGGTGAGGTATTGAAAAGTATTGACAGTGTCATCATCCTCACAAGGTGAGGTACTGAAAGGTATTGACAGTGTCATTATCCCCACAAGGTGAGGTATTGAAAGGTATTGACCGTGTCATTATCCTCACAAGGTGAGGTATTGAAAGGTATTGACAGTGTCATTATCCTCACAAGGTGAGGTATTGAAAGGTATTGAAAGGTATTGACAGTGTCATTGTCCTCACAAGGTGAGGTATTGAAAGGTATTGACAGTGTCATTATCCTCACAAGGTGAGGTATTGAAAAGTATTGACAGTGTCATCATCCTCACAAGGTGAGGTATTGAACGGTATTGACAGTGTCATTATCCCCACAAGGTGAGGTATTGAAAGGTATTGACAGTGTCATTATCCTCACAAGGTGAGGTATTGAAAGGTATTGACAGTGTCATTATCCTCACAAGGTGAGGAATTGAAAGGTATTGACAGTGTCATTATCCTCACACGGTGAGGAATTGAAAGGTATTGACAGTGTCATTATCCTCACAAGGTGAGGTATTGAAAGGTATTGACAGTGTCATTATCCTCACAAGGTGAGGTATTGAAAGGTATTGACAGTGTCATCATCCTCACAAGGTGAGGTATTGAAAGGTATTGACAGTGTCATTATCCTCACAAGGTGAGGCACTGAAAGGTATTGACAGTGTCATTATCCTCACAATGTGAGGTATTGAAAGGTATTGACAGTGTCATTATCCTCACAAGGTGAGGTGTTGAAAGGTATTGACAACAGTCTTTATCCTCACAAGCTGAGGTATTGAAAGGTATTGATAGTGTCATTATCCTCACAAGGTGAGGTATTGAAAGGTATTGACAGTGTCATCATCCTCACAAGGTGAGGTATTGAAAGGTATTGACAGTGTCATTATCCTCACAAGGTGAGGCACTGAAAGGTATTGACAGTGTCATTATCCTCACAATGTGAGGTATTGAAAGGTATTGACAGTGTCATTATCCTCACAAGGTGAGGTGTTGAAAGGTATTGACAACAGTCTTTATCCTCACAAGCTGAGGTATTGAAAGGTATTGATAGTGTCATTATCCTCACAAGGTGAGGTATTGAAAGGTATTGAAAGGTATTGAAAGGTATTGACAACAGTCATTTTTGACACCTATCTTTTTGAGAGAAAGAAATATATTAGTATAAAATAATATAATTTCCCTTTTTGTTCTGACAATATAGCTCAGTATTTGAATTCAGCCAGACTTAATCACCATAAATATATATAGATACTACATCATGTTAAACTAGACCTAATAACCATAAATATATATATACTACATCATGTCTAGGTCAGACTTAATAACCATAAATATATATATACTACATCATGTCTAGGTCAGACTTAATAACCATAAATATATATATACTACATCATGGCTAGGTCAGACTTAATACCCATACATATATATATACTACATCATGTCTAGGCCAGACTTAATAACCATAAATATATAGATACTACATCATGTTAAGCTAGACTTAATACCCATAAATATATAGATACTACATCATGTTAAGCCAGACTTAATAACCATAAATGTAGAGATACTACATCATGGCTAGGCCAGACTTAATAACCATAAATATATAGATACTACATCATGTTAGGCCAGACTTAATAACCATAAATGTAGAGATCTCATCACCAGGGATTGTTTAAAACAAATCTGCATAACGTCCTGTTCAACCCTCTACTGAAACACCTTTTATATGGAGTTAAGACCATTAGATGGTGAATGCCAGTAAAATGAACAATGTGATATCAAACCGATGTTCAGTTCTAGTATTTCTCTCATCTTCTCTTAATTAAAGGACAAACGACGCAATTTCAATTTCATTTAAAAATATTCTTAATTGCACCTGAGGAGGTACATAAAGGTGTATTGAAGGGAATATAAAACTCACTCTGGTAACTGGAAGTTTGACGATGTGTGACCTGTTACTGGATATTACCCTGAAGAGGGGGGGGGGATAAGAAAAATGTTTATAGTCTTAACACTTTGTAATATAACACTTCCAGCAAAGTGACTGTTGTTGATAATCAGCTTTCAGTTAGACATGTGGATGCTACTGACTTGCTGTTGATACATCCCTCCATCTCTCTGTCCTCCCCTCTCTCTCTCTCTCGGTCCCTCTCTCTCTCTCTCTCTCTCTCTGTCTCTCTCTCTATCTGTCCCTCTCTATCTGTCCCTCTCTCTCTGTCCCTCTCTCTCTCTATCTGTCCCTCTCTCTCTCTATGTCTCTCTCTCTATCTGTCCCTCTCTATCTGTCCCTCTCTCTCTGTCTCTCTCTATCTGTCCCTCTCTCTCGGTCCCTCTCTCTCTATCTCGGTCCCTCTCTCTCTATCCCTCTCTCTCTATCCCTCTCTCTGTAAGTGTCAAATCATACAGTTTCTGTGGGTGGTGAATATCAGAAATATTTTAAAGAAATGATGAGATTGGGAAACTCCATTGGATTCGTATTAACACCCATTGAGTACATGGCCCTAGGTTGTCACTGGGCCGCGTGGTGCATTCTGGGCCGCGTGGTGCATTCTGGGCCGCGTGGTGCATTCTGGGCCGCGTGGTGCATTCTGGGCCGCGTGGTGCATTCTGGGCCGCGTGGTGCATTCTGGGCCGCGTGGTGCATTCTATGCTCATACCCTGACTTTTAGAAGCTGATTGCGTGGCAATTAGCTTAGCAGCCGCGTGACGCAGCATGACAACGTGAATGCGATTGGTCCACAGTCTTCTGGTCAGGGAATAATACATTCCTCCATTCATTGACCGCCGATATTCCCATCTCCTCATTTGTTAAAGTATTTCTGGTATAAATGTATCCGTCCACATGATGTTTGTCTGTGTACATTCAATATGACAGCCAGTGTTTCTGACTGCTCTGCAGTAAGGCCTGGAATGGTAATGTCTCAATGGTACACAATGGTAGAAAATATAAGAACAATGGTACACAATGGTAGAAAATATAAGAACAATGGGCACAATGGTAGAAAATATAAGAACAATGGTACACAATGGTAGAAAATATAAGGACAATGGGCACAATGGTAGAAAATATAAGAACAATGGTACAAAATGGTAGAAAATATAAGAACTATGGTACACAATGGTAGAAAATATAAGAACAATGTTACACAATGGTAGAAAATATAAGAACTATGGTAGATAATGGTACAAATGGTAAGTCAGGAGTCAGGATGGGGTTGGATGGACGTGAGACTCACCGTCCTTACCGTGGCAGTAAGGGGCTTCTTACCGTGGCAGTAAGGAGGTTTCTTACTGTGGCAGTAAGGGGTTTCTTATCATTGCAGTAAGGGGTTTCTTACCATGGCAGTAAGGGGGTTTCTTACCGTGGCAGTAAGGGGTTTCTTATCGTGGCAGTAAGGGGTTTCTTACCGTGGCAGTAAGGGGTTTCTTACCGTGGCAGTAAGGGGTTTCTTACCGTGGCAGTAAGGGGTTTCTTATCATGGCAGTAAGGGGTTTCTTTACCGTGGCAGTAAGGGGGTTTCTTACCGTGGCAGTAAGGGGTTTCTTACCGTGGCAGTAAGGGGTTTCTTACCGTGGCAGTAAGGGGCTTCTTACCGTGGCAGTAAGGGGGTTTCTTACCATGGCAGTAAGGGGTTTCTTACCATGGCAGTAAGGGGGTTTCTTACCGTGGCAGTAAGGGGGTTTCTTATCATGGCAGTAAGGGGGTTTCTTACCATGGCAGTAAGGGGTTTCTTACCGTGGCAGTAAGGGGGTTTCTTACCGTGGCAGTAAGGGGGTTTCTTATCATGGCAGTAAGGGGTTTCTTACCATGGCAGTAAGGGGTTTCCATGGCAGTAAGGGGGTTTCTTACCATGGCAGTAAGGGGTTTCTTACCATGGCAGTAAGGGGGTTTCTTACCATGGCAGTAAGGGGGTTTCTTACCATGGCAGTAAGGGGTTTCTTACCATGTCAGTAAGGGGTTTCTTACCATGGCAGTAAGGGGTTTCTTACCATGGCAGTAAGGGGTTTCTTACCATGGCAGTAAGGGGGTTTCTTACCATGGCAGTAAGGGGTTTCTTACCATGGCAGTAAGGGGGTTTCTTACCATGGCAGTAAGGGGGTTTCTTATCATGGCAGTAAGGGGGTTTCTTACCATGGCAGTAAGGGGTTTCTTACCATGGCAGTAAGGGGTTTCTTACCGTGGCAGTAAGGGGGTTTCTTATCATGGCAGTAAGGGGGTTTCTTACCATGGCAGTAAGGGGGTTTCTTACCATGGCAGTAAGGGGTTTCTTACCATGGCAGTAAGGGGTTTCTTACCATTGCAGTAAGGGGTGAGCTAAAGCATCATGCTTGTCCATCTGCCTCTTGACCTCAAGGTAAGGTGCCTGTAGAGAAACAATACTCTTCTAACTAGGGTTATTAAACTCTGCTGGCTTCAGAACACACACAGCTACACAGGAGGCATGGAAGGGGATGAGAGCCTGGGTGAATTATGTGTGTATGTGTGTGTGTGTGTGTGTGTGTGTGTGTGTTGTAGATGTTGAACATTGTACAATAACATTATAAGTTGACGTTGCCAAAAGGCTCTATAATGCTATATAAGATGAAGCCATGCATTAAGGTGGCATTGCCCTGTACAGTAAATGTGAAGTCTCCATACAGTTACCTGGGACATTTCTCTGATAGATGGAAGGGTTAGGGTTAGGGTTAGTTACCTGGGACATTTCTCTGATAGAGCTAAGGGTTAGGGTTAGTTACCTGGGACATTTCTCTGATACAGGTAAGGGTTAGGGTTAGTTACCTGGGACATTTCTCTGATAGAGGTAAGGGTTAGGGTTAGTTACCTGGGACATTTCTCTGATAGAGGTAAGGGTTAGGGTTAGTTACCTGGGACATTTCTCTGATAGAGGTAAGGGTTAGGGTTAGTTACCTGGGACATTTCTCTGATACAGGTAAGGGTTAGGGTTAGTTACCTGGGACATTTCTCTGATAGAGATAAGGGTTAGGGTTAGGGTTAGTTACCTGGGACATTTCTCTGATACAGGTAAGGGTTAGGGTTAGGGTTAGTTACCTGGGACATTTCTCTGATAGAGGTAAGGGTAAGGGTTAGTTACCTGGGACATTTCTCTGATAGAGTTAAGGGTTAGGGTTAGTTACCTGGGACATTTCTCTGATAGAGATAAGGGTTAGGGTTAGTTACCTGGGACATTTCTCTGATAGATGGAAGGGTCAAGGGTTAGTTACCTGGGACATTTCTCTGATAGAGGTAAGGGTTAGGGTTCGTTACCTGGGACATTTCTCTGATAGAGGTAAGGGTTAGGGTTAGTTACCTGGGACATTTCTCTGATACAGGTAAGGGTTAGGGTTAGTTACCTGGGACATTTCTCTGATAGAGATAAGGGTTAGGGTTAGTTACCTGGGACATTTCTCTGATACAGGTAAGGGTTAGGGTTAGTTACCTGGGACATTTCTCTGATAGAGATAAGGGTTAGGGTTAGTTACCTGGGACATTTCTCTGATAGATGGAAGGGTCAAGGGTTAGTTACCTGGGACATTTCTCTGATAGAGGTAAGGGTTAGGGTTAGTTACCTGGGACATTTCTCTGATAGAGGTAAGGGTTAGGGTTAGTTACCTGGGACATTTCTCTGATACAGGTAAGGGTTAGGGTTAGTTACCTGGGACATTTCTCTGATAGAGGTAAGGGTTAGGGTTAGTTACCTGGGACATTTCTCTGATACAGGTTAGGGTTAGTTACCTGGGACATTTCTCTGATACAGGTAAAGGTTAGGGTTAGGGTTAGTTACCTGGGACATTTCTCTGATAGAGGTAAGGGTTAGGGTTAGTTACCTGGGACATTTCTCTGATAGAGGTAAGGGTTAGGGTTAGTTACCTGGGACATTTCTCTGATACAGGTAAGGGTTAGGGTTAGTTACCTGGGACATTTCTCTGATACAGGTAAGGGTTAGGGTTAGTTACCTGGGACATTTCTCTGATAGAGGTAAGGGTCAAGGGTTAGGGTTAGTTACCTGGGACATTTCTCTGATGATAGTTAGGGTTAGTTACCTGGGAATTTCTCTGATAGAGTTAGGGTTAGGGTTAGTTACCTGGGACATTTCTCTGATAGAGTTAAGGGTTAGGGTTAGTTACCTGGGACATTTCTCTGATAGAGGTAAGGGTTAGGGTTCGTTACCTGGGACATTTCTCTGATAGAGGTAAGGGTCAAGGGTTAGTTACCTGGGACATTTTTCTGATACAGGTAAGGGTTAGGGTTAGTTACCTGGGACATTTCTCTGATAGAGGTAAGGGTTAGGGTTAGTTAGGACATTTCTCTGATAGAGGTAAGGGTTAGGGTTAGTTACCTGGGACATTTCTCTGATAGAGGTAAGGGTTAGGGTTAGTTACCTGGGACATTTCTCTGATACAGGTAAGGGTTAGGGTTAGTTACCTGGGACATTTCTCTGATACAGGTAAGGGTTAGGGTTAGTTACCTGGGACATTTCTCTGATAGAAGGTCAAGGGTTAGGGTTAGTTACCTGGGACATTTCTCTGATAGAGGTAAGGGTTAGGTTAGTTACCTGGGACATTTCTCTGATAGAGGTAAGGGTTAGGGTTAGTTACCTGGGACATTTCTCTGATAGAGGTAAGGGTTAGGGTTAGTTACCTGGGACATTTCTCTGATAGAGATAAGGGTTAGGGTTAGTTACCTGGGACATTTCTCTGATAGAGGTAAGGGTTAGGGTTAGGGTTAGTTACCTGGGACATTTCTCTGATGATAGGGTTAGTTACCTGGGACATTTCTCTGATAAGGTAAGGGTTAGGGTTAGTTACCTGGGACATTTCTCTGATAGAGGTAAGGGTTAGAGTTAGTTACCTGGGACATTTCTCTGATACAGGTAAGGGTTAGGGTTAGTTACCTGGGACATTTCTCTGATAGAGGTAAGGGTCAAGGGTCAAGGGTTAGTTACCTGGGACATTTCTCTGATAGAGGTAAGGGTTAGGGTTCGTTACCTGGGACATTTCTCTGATAAGGGTTAGGGTTAGTTACCTGGGACATTTCTCTGATACAGGTAAGGGTTAGGTTAGTTACCTGGGACATTTCTCTGATAGAGGTAAGGGTTAGGGTTAGTTACCTGGGACATTTTTCTGATGAGGTAGGGTTAGGGTTAGGGTTAGTTACCTGGGACATTTCTCTGATAGAGGTAAGGGTTAGGGTTAGTTACCTGGGACATTTCTCTGATAGAGGTAAGGGTTAGGTTAGTTACCTGGGACATTTCTCTGATAGAGGTAAGGGTTAGGGTTAGTTACCTGGGACATTTCTCTGATAGAGGTAAGGGTTAGGGTTAGTTACCTGGGACATTTCTCTGATACAGGTAAGGGTTAGGGTTAGTTACCTGGGACATTTCTCTGATAGAGGTAAGGGTTAGGGTTAGTTACCTGGGACATTTCTCTGATAGAGGTAAGGGTTAGGGGGTTAGTTACCTGGGACATTTCTCTGATACAGGTAAGGGTTAGGTTAGTTACCTGGGACATTTCTCTGATAGAAGGTAAGGGTTAGGGTTAGTTACCTGGGACATTTCTCTGATCGATGGAGGTAAGGGTTAGGGTTAGTTACCTGGGACATTTCTCTGATAGAGAGGGTAAGGGTTAGGGTTAGTTACCTGGGACATTTCTCTGATAGATGGAAGGGTCGAGGGTTAGGGTTAGTTACCTGGGACATTTCTCTGATAGAGGTAAGGGTTAGGGTTAGTTACCTGGGACATTTCTCTGATAGAGGTAAGGGTTAGGGTTAGTTACCTGGGACATTTCTCTGATAGAGGTAAGGGTTAGGGTTAGTTACCTGGGACATTTCTCTGATATGGAAGGTAAGGGTTAGGGTTAGTTACCTGGGACATTTCTCTGATACAGGTAAGGGTTAGGGTTAGTTACCTGGGACATTTCTCTGATAGAGGGTAAGGGTTAGGGTTAGTTACCTGGGACATTTCTCTGATAGAGGTAAGGGTTAGGGGTTAGTTACCTGGGACATTTCTCTGATAGAGGTAAGGGTTAGGGTTAGTTACCTGGGACATTTCTCTGATAGAGGTAAGGGTTAGGGTTAGTTACCTGGGACATTTCTGATACAGATAAGGGTTAGGGTTAGTTACCTGGGACATTTCTCTGATAGAGATAAGGGTTAGGGTTAGTTACCTGGGACATTTCTCTGATAGAGGTAAGGGTTAGGGTTAGTTACCTGGGACATTTCTCTGATAGATAAGGGTTAGGGTTAGTTAGGGTTAAGGGTTAGGGTTAGTTACCTGGGACATTTCTCTGAGGTAGGGTTAGGTTAGTTAGGGTTAAGGGTTAGGGTTAGTTACCTGGGACATTTCTCTGATAGAGGTAAGGGTTAGGGTTAGTTACCTGGGACATTTCTCTGATAGAGGTAAGGGTTAGGGTTAGTTACCTGGGACATTTCTCTGATAGAGGTAAGGGTTAGGGTTAGTTACCTGGGACATTTCTCTGATAGAGGTAAGGGTTAGGGTTAGGGTTAGTTACCTGGGACATTTCTCTGATAGAGGTAAGGGTTAGGGTTAGGGTTAGTTACCTGGGACATTTCTCTGATAGAGGTAAGGGTCAAGGGTTAGTTACCTGGGACATTTCTCTGATAGAGATAGGGTTAGGGTTAGTTACCTGGGACATTTCTCTGATAGAGTTAGTTAAGGGACATTTCTCTTAGGGTTAGGGTTAGTTACCTGGGACATTTCTCTGATAGAGGTAAGGGTCAAGGGTTAGTTACCTGGGACATTTCTCTGATAGAGGTAAGGGTTAGGGTTAGTTACCTGGGACATTTCTCTGATACAGGTAAGGGTTAGGGTTAGTTACCTGGGACATTTCTCTGATACAGGTAAGGGTTAGGGTTAGTTACCTGGGACATTTCTCTGATAGATGGAAGGGTCAAGGGTTAGGGTTAGTTACCTGGGACATTTCTCTGATAGAGGTAAGGGTTAGGGTTAGTTACCTGGGACATTTCTCTGATAGAGTTAAGGGTTAGTTACCTGGGACATTTCTCTGATAGAGGTAAGGGTTAGGGTTAGTTACCTGGGACATTTCTCTGATAGAGATAAGGGTTAGGGTTAGTTACCTGGGACATTTCTCTGATACAGGTAAGGGTTAGGGTTAGTTACCTGGGACATTTCTCTGATAGAGATAAGGGTTAGGGTTAGTTACCTGGGACATTTCTCTGATAGATGGAAGGGTCAAGGGTTAGTTACCTGGGACATTTCTCTGATAGAGGTAAGGGTTAGGGTTAGTTACCTGGGACATTTCTCTGATAGAGGTAAGGGTTAGGGTTAGTTACCTGGGACATTTCTCTGATACAGGTAAGGGTTAGGGTTAGTTACCTGGGACATTTCTCTGATACAGGTAAGGGTTAGGGTTAGTTACCTGGGACATTTCTCTGATACAGGTAAGGGTTAGGGTTAGTTACCTGGGACATTTCTCTGATAGAGGTAAGGGTCAAGGGTTAGGGTTAGTTACCTGGGACATTTCTCTGATAGAGATAAGGGTCAAGGGTTAGTTACCTGGGACATTTCTCTGATAGAGGTAAGGGTTAGGGTTAGTTACCTGGGACATTTCTCTGATACAGGTAAGGGTTAGGGTTAGTTACCTGGGACATTTCTCTGATACAGGTAAGGGTTAGGGTTAGTTACCTGGGACATTTCTCTGATAGAGGTAAGGGTCAAGGGTTAGGGTTAGTTACCTGGGACATTTCTCTGATAGAGGTAAGGGTTAGTGTTAGTTACCTGGGACATTTCTCTGATAGAGTTAAGGGTTAGGGTTAGTTACCTGGGACATTTCTCTGATAGAGGTAAGGGTTAGGGTTAGTTACCTGGGACATTTCTCTGATACAGGTAAGGGTTAGGGTTAGTTACCTGGGACATTTCTCTGATAGAGATAAGGGTTAGGGTTAGTTACCTGGGACATTTCTCTGATAGATGGAAGGGTCAAGGGTTAGTTACCTGGGACATTTCTCTGATAGAGGTAAGGGTTAGGGTTCGTTACCTGGGACATTTCTCTGATAAGGGTTAGGGTTAGTTACCTGGGACATTTCTCTGATACAGGTAAGGGTTAGGGTTAGTTACCTGGGACATTTCTCTGATACAGGTAAGGGTTAGGGTTAGTTACCTGGGACATTTCTCTGATAGAGGTAAGGGTTAGGGTTAGTTACCTGTGACATTTCTCTGATAGAGGTAAGGGTTAGGGTTAGTTACCTGGGACATTTCTCTGATAGAGGTAAGGGTTAGGGTTAGTTACCTGGGACATTTATCTGATAGATGGAAGGGTCAAGGGTTAGGGTTAGTTACCTGGGACATTTCTCTGATACAGGTAAGGGTTAGGGTTAGGGTTAGTTACCTGGGACATTTCTCTGATAGAGATAAGGGTTAGGGTTAGGGTTAGTTACCTGGGACATTTCTCTGATAGAGGTAAGGGTTAGGGTTAGTTACCTGGGACATTTCTCTGATAGAGATAAGGGTTAGGGTTAGTTACCTGGGACATTTCTCTGATAGAGATAAGGGTTAGGGTTAGGGTTAGTTACCTGGGACATTTCTCTGATACAGGTAAGGGTCAAGGGTTAGTTACCTGGGACATTTCTCTGATAGAGGTAAGGGTTAGGGTTAGTTACCTGGGACATTTCTCTGATACAGGTAAGGGTTAGGGTTAGTTACCTGGGACATTTCTCTGATACAGGTAAGGGTTAGGGTTAGTTACCTGGGACATTTCTCTGATACAGGTAAGGGTCAAGGGTTAGGGTTAGTTACCTGGGACATTTCTCTGATAGAGGTAAGGGTTAGGGTTAGTTACCTGGGACATTTCTCTGATAGAGTTAAGGGTTAGTTACCTGGAACATTTCTCTGATAGAGGTAAGGGTTAGGGTTAGTTACCTGGGACATTTCTCTGATAGAGATAAGGGTTAGGGTTAGTTACCTGGGACATTTCTCTGATACAGGTAAGGGTTAGGGTTAGTTACCTGGGACATTTCTCTGATAGAGATAAGGGTTAGGGTTAGTTACCTGGGACATTTCTCTGATAGATGGAAGGGGGTTAGGGTTAGAGGTAAGGGTTAGGGGTTCGTTACCTGGGACATTTCTCTGATAGAGGTAAGGGTTAGGGTTAGTTACCTGGGACATTTCTCTGATACAGGTAAGGGTTAGGGTTAGTTACCTGGGACATTTCTCTGATACAGGTAAGGGTTAGGGTTAGTTACCTGGGACATTTCTCTGATAGAGGTAAGGGTTAGGTTAGTTACCTGGGACATTTCTCTGATACAGGAGGGTTAGTTACCTGGGACATTTCTCTGATACAGGGGTAAGGGTTAGGGTTAGTTACCTGGGACATTTCTCTGATAGAGGTAAGGGTTAGGGTTAGTTACCTGGGACATTTCTCTGATACAGGTTAGGGTTAGTTACCTGGGACATTTCTCTGATACAGGTAAGGGTTAGGGTTAGGGTTAGTTACCTGGGACATTTCTAAGGGTCAAGGGTTAGTTACCTGGGACATTTCTCTGATAGAGGTAAGGGTTAGGGTTCGTTACCTGGGACATTTCTCTGATAAGGGTTAGGGTTAGTTACCTGGGACATTTCTCTGATACAGGTAAGGGTTAGGGTTAGTTACCTGGGACATTTCTCTGATAGAGGTAAGGGTTAGGGTTAGTTACCTGGGACATTTATCTGATAGATGGAAGGGTCAAGGGTTAGGGTTAGTTACCTGGGACATTTCTCTGATACAGGTAAGGGTTAGGGTTAGGGTTAGTTACCTGGGACATTTCTCTGATAGAGGTAAGGCTGTCAAGGGCTCTCATCACTCGGTCATAATCCTTTTTCTGAAATGAACCACAATCATCATCATCATCATCATCACTGCAGTCAATCCAATAAAACACACCACCTTCTCGTCTACAGCCTACCAGACAGCAGGGTGATGCATCATAGGCAGTACTACACCACTTTAAAAAGGGCCGTTCAATTCAGCAGGAATCAATGAAAACAACAAGGCCTAAGACTGTTAGTAGGTTCAGGATTAGTAAACCATACCCGGGGGTTGAAGGCCTAAGGCTGTTAGTAGGTTCAGGGTTAGTAAACCATACCCGGGGGTTGAAGGCCTAAGGCTGTTAGTAGGTTCAGGGTTAGTAAACCATACCCGGGGGTTGAAGGCCTAAGGCTGTTAGTAGGTTCAGGGTTAGTAAACCATACCCGGGGGTTGAAGGCCTAAGGCTGTTAGTAGGTTCAGGGTTAGTACACCATACCCGGGGGTTGAAGGCCTAAGGCTGTTAGTAGGTTCAGGGTTAGTAAACCATACCCGGGGGTTGAAGGCCTAAGGCTGTTAGTAGGTTCAGGGTTGGTACACCATACCCGGGGGTTGAAGGCCAGTGCCTGGGAGTCACACGGATCCACCACGGAGGGATATGGCTCAAAGATGACCACTTTCCTGGGAGACTCTAGAGCAGACCTACACATGGACACCAACAGGTCCACCACCTAGGAAACAGGAGGACTGGTTAAACTGTCTATGTCTGTGTGTGTGTGTGTGTGTGTCTGTGTGTGATGTACCTGAGCTCCTGTGGCGATCTCGTCGGCTGCCTCGTTCATCACCCCGAGTGTTTGAAAGGCAAACACACACAGTTCTCGCTCACACACCGTGGGCTGTGGGGTGAACACACCACATAGACGGGATCAGATCATCAGGACGTCTAGGGCCTAAACAGTCTACTGTCTGGTACATCTAGGGCCAAAACAGTCTACTGTCTGGTACATCTAGGGCCAAAACAGTCTACTGTCTGGTACATCTAGGGCCAAAACATCTATCTAGGGCCAAAACAGTCTACTGTCTGGCCAGGGCCAAAACAGTCTACTGTCTGGTACATCTAGGGCCAAAACAGTCTACTGTCTGGTACGTCTAGGGCCAAAACAGTCTACTGTCTGGTACGTCTAGGGCCAAAACAGTCTACTGTCTGGTACGTCTAGGGCCAAAACAGTCTACTGTCTGGTACATCTAGGGCCAAAACAGTCTACTGTCTGGTACGTCTAGGGCCTAAACAGTCTACTGTCTGGTACATCTAGGGCCAAAACAGTCTACTGTCTGGTACGTCTAGGGCCAAAACAGTCTACTGTCTGGTACATCTAGGGCCAAAACAGTCTACTGTCTGGTACATCTAGGGCCAAAACAGTCTACTGTCTGGTACATCTATGGCCAAAACAGTCTACTGTCTGGTACATCTATGGCCAAAACAGTCTACTGTCTGGTACATCTATGGCCAAAACAGTCTACTGTCTGGTACATCTAGGGCCTAAACAGTCTACTGTCTGGTACATCTAGGGCCTAAACAGTCTACTGTCTGGTACATCTAGGGCCAAAACAGTCTACTGTCTGGTACATCTAGGGCCTAAACAGTCTACTGTCTGGTACATCTAGGGCCTAAACAGTCTACTGTCTGGTACATCTAGGGACTAAACAGTCTACTGTCTGGTACATCTAGGGCCTAAACAGTCTACTGTCTGGTACATCTAGGGCCTAAACAGTCTACTGTCTGGTACATCTAGGGCCAAAACAGTCTACTGTCTGGTACATCTATGGCCAAAACAAACAGTCATCTAGGCCAAAACAGTCTGTCTGGTACATCTAGGGCCTAAACAGTCTACTGTCTGGTACATCTAGGGCCTAAACAGTCTACTGTCTGGTACATCTAGGGCCAAAACAGTCTACTGTCTGGTACATCTAGGGCCTAAACAGTCTACTGTCTGGTACGTCTAGGGCCAAAACAGTCTACTGTCTGGTACATCTAGGGACTAAACAGTCTACTGTCTGGTACATCTAGGGCCTAAACAGTCTACTGTCTGGTACATCTAGGGCCTAAACAGTCTACTGTCTGGTACATCTAGGGCCAAAACAGTCTCCTGTCTGCTACATCTAGGGCCTAAACAGTCTACTGTCTGATACATCTAGGGCCTAAACAGTCTAACATCTAGCCAAAACAGTCTCCTGTCTGGTACATCTAGGGCCTAAACAGTCTACTGTCTGATACATCTAGGGCCTAAACAGTCTACTGTCTGATACATCTAGGGCCTAAACAGTCTACTGTCTGATACATCTAGGGCCTAAACAGTCTACTGTCTGATACATCTAGGGCCTAAACAGTCTACTGTCTGGTACATCTAGGGCCAAAACAGTCTCCTGTCTGGTACATCTAGGGCCTAAACAGTCTACTGTCTGATACATCTAGGGCCTAAACAGTCTACTGTCTGATACATCTAGGGCCTAAACAGTCTACTGTCTGATACATCTAGGGCCTAAACAGTCTACTGTACGGTTTGTCTAGGTCTCCGTACCGTAGACTGTTTAGCCCTAGGCATACCGTGCGTGCGTGCAGTGCATGCGTCTGGAATGTGTGCATGTATGTATGTACTGTATGTATGTGTGTGTGTGTGCACGAGCGTGGGTGTGTACTCACTCGGAGCATGGGTCCGTTCTGGAACACGTGTGGTTCGTCACACACCACACAGAACTCATTCAGGACCGGAGTTCTCTGCTCAGCATATTCCATGGTCTGAAGAGACAACACAGCACAACACATCATAGTGGATCAAACCTCCTGTTGAGAACACCTTATAATGGGGTTGGCTAAAGTAAAGTTTACCTGTAAGGTTTTCTATAAGGTGGCAGTGTTTACCTGGACAAGGAAGCCTCTGTCTCTTATCGGAATGGACTTGGCCCCATTGTTTGGCTATAGAGGAAAAGAGGGCTGTTTAGTAATGATGTCCGGACCTCTGGCAGTCTCTATGGGGGTGCCACAGGGTTCAATTCTCGGTCCGACTCTCTTCTCTGTATACATCAATGATGTTGCTCTTGCTGCTTCTGTATACTTCTGGCCCTTCTTTGGACACTGTGTTAACTAACCTCCAGATGAGTTTCAATGCCATACAACACTCCTTCCATAGCCTCCAACTGCTCTGTAACGCAAGTCAAACTAAATGCATGCTATTCAACCGATCACTGCCCGTACCTGCTCGCCCGTCCAGCATCACTACTCTGGACGGCTCTGACTTAGAATACATGGACAACTACAAATACCTAGGTGTCTGGTTAGACTGTAAACTCTCATTCCAGACTCACATTAAGCATCTCCAATCCAAAATTACATCTAGAATTGGTTTCCTATTTCGCAACAAAGCATCCTTCACTCATGCTGCCAAACATACCCTCGTAAAACTGACCATCCTACCGATCCTCAACTTCGGTGATGTCATCCAACACTCTACTCAACAAACTGGATGCAGTCTATCACAGTGCCATCCGTTTTGTCACCAAAGCCCCATACACTACCCACCACTGCGACCTGTACACTCTCGTTGGTTGGCCCTCGCTTCATACTCGTCGCCAAACCCACTGGCTACAGGTTAGCTACAAGTCTCTGCTAGGTAAAGCCCCGCCTTATCTCAGCTCACTGGTCACCATAGCAGCACCCACTCGTAGCACGCGCTCCAGCAGGTATATCTCACTGGTCACCCCCAAAGCCAATATCTCCTTTGGTTGTCTTTCCTTACAGTTCCCTGCTGCCAATGACTGGAACGAACTGTAAAAATCTCTGAAGCTGGAGACTCACATCTCCCTCACTAGCTTTAAGCACCAGCTGTCAGAGCAGCTCACAGATCACTGCACCTGTACATAGCCCATCTGTAAACAGCCCATCCAACTACCTCATCCCCATACTGTATTTATTTATTTATCTTGCTCCTTTGCACCCCAGTATCTCTACTTGCTCATTCATCTTCTGCACATCTACCATTCCAGTGTTTAATTACTATATTGTAATTACTTCGCCACCATGGCCAATTTATTTCCTTAACTTACCTCATTTGCACTCACTGTATATAGACCTTTTGTTTTATTTTGTTCTACTGTATTATTGACTATGTTTTGTTTATTCCATGTGTAACTGTGTTGTTGTATGTGTCACTCTGCTTTGCTTTATCTTGGCCAGGTCGCAGTTGCAAATGAGAACTGGTTCTCAACTAGCCTACCTGGTTAAATAAAGGTGTTCTCAACTAGCCTACCTGGTTAAATAAAGGTGTTCTCAACTGGCCTACCTGGTTAAATAAAGGTGTTCTCAACTGGCCTACCTGGTTAAATAAAGGTGTTCTCAACTGGCCTACCTGGTTAAATAAAGGTGTTCTCAACTAGCCTACCTGGTTAAATAAAGGTGTTCTCAACTAGCCTACCTGGTTAAATAAAGGTGTTCTCAACTAGCCTACCTGGTTAAATAAAGGTGTTCTCAACTAGCCTACCTGGTTAAATAAAGGTGTTCTCAACTAGCCTACCTGGTTAAATAAAGGTGTTCTCAACTAGCCTACCTGGTTAAATAAAGGTGTTCTCAACTAGCCAACCTGGTTAAATAAAGGTGAAATTAATATAAATAAGCAGCTATGACAGATATGAGTTAAACACCTTTATTTCTAGTACAATTACTCTATTATTTTACATGCCTGTGCACCAAAATAGGTTAACTATTCGTGTTTCTAATAACCATCAGCCAATCGTGAGAGGCCTACTGACCGGTGGGGGCGTGGCGAGCGAGGGGGCGAGGATCCCGATGGTACTGCCCGATGAGCCCTGAGGTAAGAGTAACAAGGAGGCATTGAGAGGCGCCTCCTAGGACCGGTAACGCATTGATGACACAGAGTCCTTGAAGATGTCCGCTGCTTTGCCCATCTTGGTACTGCTGGAATAGGACCTGAGGTAACAAGGAGGCATTGATGAGGCAGTAGGACCTGAGGTAACATGGAGGCATTGATGAGGCAGTAGGACCTGAGGTAACATGGAGGCATTGATGAGGCAGTAGGACCTGAGGTAACAAGGAGGCATTGATGAGGCAGTAGGACCTGAGGTAACATGGAGGCATTGATGAGGCAGTAGGACCTACAGTAACATGGAGGCATTGATGAGGCAGTAGGACCTGAGGTAACATGGAGGCATTGATGAGGCAGTAGGACCTGAGGTAACATGGAGGCATTGATGAGGCAGTAGGACCTGAGGTAACATGGAGGCATTGATGAGGCAGTAGGACCTGAGGTAACATGGAGGCATTGATGAGGTAGTAGGACCTACAGTAACATGGAGGCATTGATGAGGTAGTAGGACCTACAGTAACATGGAGGCATTGATGAGGCAGTAGGACCTGAGGTAACATGGAGGCATTGATGAGGCAGTAGGACCTGCAGTAACATGCATTGATGAGGCAGTAGGACCTGAGGTAACATGGAGGCATTGATGAGGCAGTAGGACCTGAGGTAACATGGAGGCATTGATGAGGCAGTAGGACCTACAGTAACATGGAGGCATTGATGAGGCAGTAGGACCTGAGGTAACATGGAGGCATTGATGAGGCAGTAGGACCTGAGGTAACATGGAGGCATTGATGAGGCAGTAGGACCTGAGGTAACATGGAGGCATTGATGAGGCAGTAGGACCTGAGGTAACATGGAGGCATTGATGAGGTAGTAGGACCTGAGGTAACATGGAGGCATTGATGAGGGAGTAGGACCTGAGGTAACATGGAGGCATTGATGAGGCAGTAGGACCTGAGGTAACATGGAGGCATTGATGAGGCAGTAGGACCTGAGGTAACATGCATTGATGAGGCAGTAGGACCTGCAGTAACATGCATTGATGAGGCAGTAGGACCTGTAACAGCATTAAAATGCATTGATGAGGCAGTAGGACCTGAAGTAACATGGAGGCATTGATGAGGCAGTAGGACCTGAGGTAACATGAAGGCATTGATGAGGCAGTAGGACCTGAGGTAACATGGAGGCATTGATGAGGCAGTAGGACCTGAGGTAACATGGAGGAATTGATGAGGCAGTAGGACCTGAGGTAACATGGAGGCATTGATGAGGTAGTAGGACCTGAGGTAACATGGAGGCATTGATGAGGGAGTAGGACCTGAGGTAACATGGAGGCATTGATGAGGCAGTAGGACCTGAGGTAACATGGAGGCATTGATGAGGCAGTAGGACCTGAGGTAACATGCATTGATGAGGCAGTAGGACCTGCAGTAACATGCATTGATGAGGCAGTAGGACCTGAGGTAACATGGAGGCATTGATGAGGCAGTAGGACCTGAGGTAACATGAAGGCATTGATGAGGCAGTAGGACCTGAGGTAACATGGAGGCATTGATGAGGCAGTAGGACCTGAGGTAACATGAAGGCATTGATGAGGCATTAGGACCTGTAGTAACATGGAGGAATTGATGAGGCAGTAGGACCTGAGGTAACATGGAGGCATTGATGAGGTAGTAGGACCTGAGGTAACATGGAGGCATTGATGAGGGAGTAGGACCTGAGGTAACATGGAGGCATTGATGAGGCAGTAGGACCTGAGGTAACATGGAGGCATTGATGAGGCAGTAGGACCTGAGGTAACATGCATTGATGAGGCAGTAGGACCTGCAGTAACATGCATTGATGAGGCAGTAGGACCTGAAGTAACATGGAGGCATTGATGAGGCAGTAGGACCTGAGGTAACATGAAGGCATTGATGAGGCAGTAGGACCTGAGGTGAACAGTAGGATGGAGGTAAATTGATGAGGCAGTAGGACTGAGGTAACTGGAGGCATTGAACATGGAGGCATTGATGAGGCAGTAGGACCTGAGGTA
This sequence comes from Oncorhynchus nerka, assembly GCF_034236695.1. NCBI lineage: Eukaryota > Metazoa > Chordata > Actinopteri > Salmoniformes > Salmonidae > Oncorhynchus > Oncorhynchus nerka. The sequence continues at coordinate 3,466,303 of NC_088422.1, read as the reverse complement.
ACATGGAAGCATTGATGAGGCAGTAGGACCTGAGGTAACATGGAGGAATTGATGAGGCAGTAGGACCTGCAGTAACATGGAGGCATTGATGAGGTTTGTCTTGTTGTGGTTTATTTATTGGTGTTTAATGTATTAACTGGTGCCATCACATTTCTTCTGTGACGGATTAAAGTTGATAAATTCAGGCGCTACTATAGGATTCTATGAAATGGGGTGCTCATCTGGGAACAGAGATGGTGATAACATCTCTAAAAAAGACTGCAACAACAAAAGTATTTTTCTAACGCTATCTCATCTAATAACTTCCGGGTTGGAGCGAGCGGTCGCATCTGCACTCGGTCCGCAGGTAGTATTACCCCTTCTGAAAAAACCTACACTCGATCCCTCCGATGTCAACAACTACAGACCAGTATCCCTTCTTTCTTTTCTCTCCAAAACTCTTGAACGTGCCGTCCTTGGCCAGCTCTCCCGCTATCTCTCTCAGAATGACCTTCTTGATCAAAATCAGTCAGGTTTCAAGACTAGTCATTCAACTGAGACTGCTCTTCTCTGTATCACGGAGGCGCTCCACACTGCTAAAGCTAACTCTCTCTCCTCTGCTCTCATCCTTCTAGACCTATCGGCTGCCTTCGATACTGTGAACCATCAGATCCTCCTCTCCACCCTCTCCGAGTTGGGCATCTCCGGCGCGGCCCACGCTTGGATTGCGTCCTACCTGACAGGTCGCTCCTACCAGGTGGCGTGGCGAGAATCCGTCTCCACACCACGTGCTCTCACCACTGGTGTCCCCAGGGCTCTGTTCTAGGCCCTCTCCTATTCTCGCTATACACCAAGTCACTTGGCTCTGTCATAACCTCACATGGTCTCTCCTATCATTGCTATGCAGACGACACACAATTAATCTTCTCCTTTCCCCTTCTGATGATCAGGTGGCGAATCGCATCTCTGCATGTCTGGCAGACATATCAGTGTGGATGACGGATCACCACCTCAAGCTGAACCTCGGCAAGACGGAGCTGCTCTTCCTCCCGGGAAGGACTGCCCGTTCCATGATCTCGCCATCACGGTTGACAACTCCATTGTGTCCTCCTCCCAGAGCGCTAAGAACCTTGGCGTGATCCTGGACAACACCCTGTCGTTCTCAACTAACATCAAGGCGGTGGCCCGTTCCTGTAGGTTCATGCTCTACAACATCCGCAGAGTACGACCCTGCCTCACACAGGAAGCGGCGCAGGTCCTAATCCAGGCACTCGTCATCTCCCGTCTGGATTACTGCAACTCGCTGTTGGCTGGGCTCCCTGCCTGTGCCATTAAACCCCTACAACTCATCCAGAACGCCGCAGCCCGTCTGGTGTTCAACCTTCCCAAGTTCTCTCACGTCACCCCGCTCCTCCGCTCTCTCCACTGGCTTCCAGTTGAAGCTCGCATCCGCTACAAGACCATGGTGCTTGCCTACGGAGCTGTGAGGGGAACGGCACCTCAGTACCTCCAGGCTCTGATCAGGCCCTACACCCAAACAAGGGCACTGCGTTCATCCACCTCTGGCCTGCTCGCCTCCCTACCACTGAGGAAGTACAGTTCCCGCTCAGCCCAGTCAAAACTGTTCGCTGCTCTGGCCCCCCAATGGTGGAACAAACTCCCTCACGACGCCAGGACAGCGGAGTCAATCACCACCTTCCGGAGACACCTGAAACCCCACCTCTTTAAGGAATACCTAGGATAGGATAAAGTAATCCCTCTCACCCCCCCTTAAAAGATTTAGATGCACTACTGTTCCACTGGATGTCATAAGGTGAATGCACCAATTTGTAAGTCGCTCTGGATAAGAGCGTCTGCTAAATGACTTAAATGTCTTAAAAAAAAATGTCTTAAAATAAAAGAGCACCTATGCATTCTAAAATACTTGTGATGTCGCGGTGGATTTGGGAGATACCATTACCTTCTCTTTTTTTGGAATTATCTTACCTGCTGAGGAGGTGGTGGTGGTGTTTCAGTCCATCTAATTCCTCCGTCCTGATAGAACCAGAGCACGACCTACTGAGCAGCCTGTGGTGCTTCAAACCTCCTCCAAGACTACCTCCTCCCCCACCAGCATGCTCACAGCGGGGGTCGCCGGAGCACAATCGAGGCAAGAGCTTGTGGGGAGTGGGGCGGAGGTCCTCTGGTTTGACCAAAGCCGAGCAGGGCCTGCCCAGGATGCGGCGGGGTTTGAGGGGCAGGGGTCCGGGACAGGGCCCTCCTCCGTGGTCCAAACGGGGGTCTGTGCTAGACAGGGACTGGCCGAGGAGACGGTGGGTGGTCTTAGTTCCAGGGACCTCCGCTTCAACCTGCTGTTTAACGGTGCTGGAGCAGGTCTGGCCGAGGAGACGGTGGGATTTAGAGACGCCATCTTGTTCCGGCTTCAGATTCTTCTTGCTCTTGACACAGCCAGGGGGCGGGTAGCTGGGAGATCTGGGGAGAAAATGAATGAATTATTGTCCAATGTGAGGCAGTAAACCCAAGCTCAATCCTGCCTAACCAGTCAGAGAGCAAGGTGGAGCTACTAACATATCATACCAATCTGATCCTTTGAGACACAGTAAATGCCTATATGGTAAGGGATGAGAAATGTCTGTAGTTTAATTCTAGTGACAGACCGTTCATATCAATAATTCTGTTTAGGGTCGCAAAATTCAGGTAACTTTCCTGAAATTCAGAGGTTTTCCAGAAATCCTGGTTGGAAGATTCACTATTTCCTGGTTGGAGGAATCAGCATTTTCTGGATGGAGAATTCAGCATTTCCTGGCTGGAGGATTCAGCATTTCCTGGCTGGAGGATTCAGCATTTCCTGGCTGGAGGATTCAGTATTTCCTGGCTGGAGGATTCAGTATTTCCTGGCTGGAGGATTCAGTATTTCCTGGCTGGAGAATTCAGTATTTCCTGGCTGGAGGATTCAGTATTTCCTGTTTGGAGGATTCAGTATTTCCTGTTTGGAGGATTCACTATTTCCTGTTTGGAGGATTCAGTATTTCCTGTTTGGAGGATTCACTATTTCCTGTTTGGAGGATTCACTATTTCCTGTTTGGAGGATTCAGTATTTCCTGGCTGGAGGATTCAGTATTTCCTGTTTGGAGGATTCAGTATTTCCTGGCTGGAGGATTCAGTATTTCCTGTTTGGAGGATTCAGTATTTCCTGGTTGGAGGATTCCATGTTTCCTGCTTATACCCTCCTGATACCGGGAATCTTCCAACCAGGATTTCTAGAAAACCTCTGAATTTCAGGAAAGTTACCTGAATTTTGTGACCCTCCTTCTGTTAGACATCAAATGTCAGTGTTCTGAAAATGACAGTGCTGATGTTTCTCTGACCTGCGGAGGGTTGAGAAGATGTGGAGGGGAGATTTGACCTTCTTCTTGTTCTTGTTTTTGATGTGAAGAGAGTTGAGCTTCTCTTCACTTTGGTGTTTCCACTGCTGGGTGACAAATGTCTGCATTATCCTGGAGAGAAACAAGGAACAAATGTCTGCATGATCCCGGAGAGAAACAAGGAACAAATGTCTGCATTATCCCGGAGAGAAACAAGGAACAAATGTCTGCATTAATCCTAGAAAGAAACCAGGAACAAATGCCTGCATTATCCTGGAGAGAAACCAGGAACAAATGCCTGCATTATCCTGGAGAAAAACCAGGCACAAATGCCTGCATTATCCTGGAAAGAAACAAGGAACAAATGTCTGCATTATCCTGGATAGAAACAAGGAACAAATGTCTGCATTATCCTGGATAGAAACAAGGAACAAATGTCTGCATTATCTGTGTATTACATTGTAACAAGTAATTTGAGTCCTCTAGTGTTTAAAGCCACATCTTAGCACCACCAAACACTTACTTCTTCAACTGATGTCCCAGTCCAAACCGGTCCTTATCTGTGTATTACATTGTAACAAGTAATATGAGTCCTCTAGTGTTTAAAGCCACATCTTAGCACCACCAAACACTTACTTCTTCAACTGATGTCCCAGTCCAAACCGGTCCTTAGTCGATGCCTGGAACACGTCCACCGTGGGGACTGGGGAACACAATACATATTTCATTATGGAAACATAAAGGAATCCAATGTCGCTGCATTGGGGCGGCAGGGTAGCCTAGTGGTTAGAGCATTGGACTAGTAACCGGAAGGTTGCAAGTTCAAATCCCCGAGCTGACAAGGTACAGAATCTGTCGTTCTGCCCCTGAACAGGCAGTTAACCCACTGTTTCTAGGCCGTCATTGAAAATAAGAATTTGTTCTTAACTGACTTGCCTGGTTAAATAAAATGCAGACAGTTCAGTAGTGTGGTTTAATATGTCAGTCCAGTCCAGAGGTGTGGTTTAATATGTCAGTCCAGAGGTGTGGTTTAATATGTCAGTCCAGAGGTGTGGTTTAATATGTCAGTCCAGTGGTGTGGTTTAATATGTCAGTCCAGTGGTGTGGTTTAATATGTCAGTCCAGTGGTGTGGTTTAATATGTCAGTCCAGAGGTGTGGTTTAATATGTCAGTCCAGAGGTGTGGTTTAATATGTCAGTCCAGTGGTGTGGTTTAATATGTCAGTCCAGTCAGTCCAGTGGTGTGGTTTAATATGTCAGTCCAGTGGTGTGGTTTAATATGTCAGTGGTGTGGTTTAATATGTCAGTCCAGTGGTGTGGTTTAATATGTCAGTCCAGTGGTGTGGTTTAATATGTCAGTCCAGAGGTGTGGTTTAATATGTCAGTCCAGTGGTGTGGTTTTATGTCAGTCAGTCCAGTGGTGTGGTTTAATATGTCAGTCCAGTGGTGTGGTTTAATATGTCAGTCCAGTGGTGTGGTTTAATATGTCAGTCCAGTGGTGTGGTTTAATATGTCAGTCCAGTCCAGTGGTGTGGTTTAATATGTCAGTCCAGTGGTGTGGTTTAATATGTCAGTCCAGTCCAGTGGTGTGGTTTAATATGTCAGTCCAGTGGTGTGGTTTAATATGTCAGTCCAGTGGTGTGGTTTAATATGTCAGTCCAGTCCAGTGGTGTTGTTTAATATGTCAGTCAGTCCAGTGGTGTGGTTTAATATGTCAGTCCAGTGGTGTGGTTTAATATGTCAGTCCAGTGGTGTGGTTTAATATGTCAGTCCAGTCCAGTGGTGTGGTTTAATATGTCAGTCCCAGTCCAGTGGTGTGGTTTAATATGTCAGTCCAGTGGTGTGGTTTAATATGTCAGTCCAGTGGTGTGGTTTAATATGTCAGTCCAGTGGTGTGGTTTAATATGTCAGTCCAGAGGTGTGGTTTAATATGTCAGTCCAGTGGTGTGGTTTAATATGTCAGTCCAGAGGTGTGGTTTAATATGTCAGTCCAGTCCAGTGGTGTGGTTTAATATGTCAGTCCAGTGGTGTGGTTTAATATGTCAGTCCAGTCCAGTGGTGTGGTTTAATATGTCAGTCCAGTGGTGTGGTTTAATATGTCAGTCCAGTGGTGTGGTTTAATATGTCAGTCCAGTCCAGTGGTGTGGTTTAATATGTCAGTCCAGTGGTGTGGTTTAATATGTCAATCCAGAGGTGTGGTTTAATATGTCAGTCCAGTGGTGTGGTTTAATATGTCAGTCCAGTCCAGTGGTGTGGTTTAATATGTCAGTCCAGTGGTGTGGTTTAATATGTCAGTCCAGTGGTGTGGTTTAATATGTCAGTCCAGAGGTGTGGTTTAATATGTCAGTCCAGTCCAGTGGTGTGGTTTAATATGTCAGTCCAGTGGTGTGGTTTAATATGTCAGTCCAGTGGTGTGGTTTAATATGTCAGTCCAGAGGTGTGGTTTAATATGTCAGTCCAGTCCAGAGGTGTGGTTTAATATGTCAGTCCAGAGGTGTGGTTTAATATGTCAGTCCAGAGGTGTGGTTTAATATGTCAGTCCAGTGGTGTGGTTTAATATGTCAGTCCAGAGGTGTGGTTTAATATGTCAGTCCAGTGGTGTGGTTTAATATGTCAGTCCAGTGGTGTGGTTTAATATGTCAGTCCAGAGGTGTGGTTTAATATGTCAATCCAGTGGTGTGGTTTAATATGTCAGTCCAGAGGTGTGGTTTAATATGTCAGTCCAGTCCAGAGGTGTGGTTTAATATGTCAGTCCAGTGGTGTGGTTTAATATGTCAGTCCAGTCCAGAGGTGTGGTTTAATATGTCAGTCCAGTCCAGAGGTGTGGTTTAATATGTCAGTCCAGTGGTGTGGTTTAATATGTCAGTCCAGTCCAGAGGTGTGGTTTAATATGTCAGTCCAGAGGTGTGGTTTAATATGTCAGTCCAGTGGTGTGGTTTAATATGTCAGTCCAGAGGTGTGGTTTAATATGTCAGTCCAGTCCAGAGGTGTGGTTTAATATGTCAGTCCAGTGGTGTGGTTTAATATGTCAGTCCAGTGGTGTGGTTTAATATGTGTGTGTGTGTGTGGTACCTGGTCCATTCAGGTACTGTGTCAGAGAGCAGTGAAGACGCACGATCACCGGCTCCCTGCGGATCACGTCCCACGCCAGGGCTATTTCCTCCTGATGACATCAAAACAGGATAATACGACGCAGCACACAAATATTCAGGGACCCATTTCAGCTTGATCGCTACTGTCATAACATGTCCTACCACTCCTGAAATACACCTTCTACATTTCTAAACTAAGTATTCAAAGCATAAACAATCTCAGACATTTTCTTTTCACCCACCCGCTATGCCCTTTCTGTCAGACATTACAGACAGTGGTACGCTATTACATTACCAGTAAATCAGATCAACTCTTACCGGCCCATCTTCCATTGCTTTCGGCGATGGAATGCAAGGCAATGGAATACTTACATCTAGGAAACTGACGTCGATGTGCAGATCAATGTCCACGTCATCAATCGCACCGTATTCCCTACACAATATAAAATATATGACCACGTTACTGTTTCCATTCATCAGAACACGTTACTGTTTCCATTCATCAGAACACGTTACTGTTTCCATTCATCAGAACACGTTACTGTTTCCATTCATCAGAACACATGACTGTTTCCATACATCAGAACACATGACTGTTTCCATTCATCAGAACACATGACTGTTTCCATTCATCAGAACACATGACTGTTTCCATTCATCAGAACACATTACTGTTTCCATTCATCAGAACACATTACTGTTTCCATTCATCAGAACACATTACTGTTTCCATTCATCAGAACACATTACTGTTTCCATACATCAGAACACGTTACTGTTTCCATTCATCAGAACACGTTACTGTTTCCATTCATCAGAACACATTACTGTTTCCATACATCAGAACACATGACTGTTTCCATTCATCAGAACACATGACTGTTTCCATTCATCAGAACACATGACTGTTTCCATTCATCAGAACACATTACTGTTTCCATTCATCAGAACACATTACTGTTTCCATTCATCAGAACACATTACTGTTTCCATTTCAGAACACATTACTGTTTCCATACATCAGAACACATTACTGTTTCCATACATCAGAACACATTACTGTTTCCATTCATCAGAACACATTACTGTTTCCATTCATCAGAACACATTACTGTTTCCATTCATCAGAACACATTACTGTTTCCATTCATCAGAACACATTACTGTTTCCATACATCAGAACACATTACTGTTTCCATTCATCAGAACACATTACTGTTTCCATACATCAGAACACATTACTGTTTCCATTCATCAGAACACATTACTGTTTCCATACATCAGAACACATTACTGTTTCCATACACCAGAACACATGACTGTTTCCATTCATCAGAACACATGACTGTTTCCATTCATCAGAACACATGACTGTTTCCATTCATCAGAACACATGACTGTTTCCATTCATCAGAACACATGACTGTTTCCATTCATCAGAACACATTACTGTTTCCATTCATCAGAACACATTACTGTTTCCATTCATCAGAACACATTACTGTTTCCATACATCAGAACACATTACTGTTTCCATACATCAGAACACATTACTGTTTCCATTCATCAGAACACATTACTGTTTCCATACATCAGAACACATTACTGTTTCCATACATCAGAACACATTACTGTTTCCATACATCAGAACACATGACTGTTTCCATACATCAGAACACATGACTGTTTCCATACATCAGAACACATGACTGTTTCCATACATCAGAACACATTACTGTTTCCATTCATCAGAACACATTACTGTTTCCATTCATCAGAACACATAAAACATGTATCTCACTATGATCTTCAGAATAAACAACTGATTGAAGATGATGATACATGGAATCCATTTCAAGTCCGTCACATTAAAAACGGGATATCTCAACACTTCAACACCAACATCTCAACACTTCAACACCAACATCTCAACATCAACACCTCAACATCTCAACACCTCAACATCTCAACACCTCAACATCTCAACATCTCAACACCTCAACACCTCAACATCAACACCTCAACATCTCAACATCTCAACATCAACACCTCAACATCTCAACACCTCAACATCTCAACATCAACACCTCAACATCTCAACACCTCAACATCTCAACACCTCAACATCTCAACATCTCAACACCTCAACACCTCAACATCAACACCTCAACATCTCAACATCTCAACACCTCAACACCTCAACACCAACACCTCAACATCAACACCTCAACATCAACACCTGAACATCAACACCTCAACATCAACACCTCAACATCTCAACATCAACAACTCAACATCAATACCTCAACATCAACACCTCAACATCCCAATACCTCAACATCAACACCTCAATACCTCAACATCTCAATACCTCAACAAACCCAATACCTCAACATCAACACCTCAATACCTCAACACCTCAATATCTCAACACCTCAACATCAACACCTCAATATCTCAACATCTCAATACCTCAACACTTCAACACCTCAATGTCTCAACACCTCAACATCAACATCTCAACACCTCAACATCAACATCTCAACACCTCAACATCAATACCCCAACACCTCAACATCAACATCTCAACACCTCAACATCAATACCCCAACATCTCAACGCCTCAACATCAACACCTCAATATCTCAACATCAATACCTCAATATCTCAATACCTCAACATCAACATCTCAACACCTCAACATCAACACCTCAATACCTCAACATGTCAATACCTCAACATCAACACCTCAACAGCTCAATACCTCAACATCTCAAAATCTCAATACCTCAACATCTCAGCACCTAAATATCTCAACATCAACACCTCAACATCTCAACACCTCAACATCTCAACACCTCAACATCTCAACATCTCAAAATCTCAATACCTCAACATCTCAGCACCTAAATATCTCAACATCAACACCTCAACATCTCAACACCTCAACATCTCAACACCTCAATACCTCAACATCTCAAAATCTCAATACCTCAACATCTCAGCACCTAAATATCTCAACATCAACACCTCAACACCTCAATACCTCAACACCTCAACACCTCAACATTTCAACATCAACACCTCAATATCTCAACACCTCAACATGCCACAGCGATATTGATTTAGTCTTTTCCAACTTGAAAACATGCTTGAAGTTGTATATAAGCATTACAATGAACAGTTACCCTTTAATATATCTACCCTTTAATATATCACCACCCTTTAATATATCACTACCCTTTAATATATCACCACCCTTTAATATATCACCACCCTTTAATATATCACCACCCTTTAATATATCACCACCCTTTAATATATCACTACCCTTTAATATATCACTACCCTTTAATATATCACTACCCTTTAATATATCACTACTCTTTAATATATCACTACCCTTTAATATATCACTACCCTTTAATATATCACTACCCTTTAATATATCACTACCCTTTAATATATCACTACCCTTTAATATATCACCACCCTTTAATCTATCACCACCCTTTAATCTATCACCACCCTTTAATCTATCACCACCCTTTAATATATCACTACCCTTTAAATTATCTACCCTTTAATATATCACTACCCTTTAATATATCACTACCCTTTAATATATCACTACCCTTTAATATATCACTACCCTTTAATATATCACTACTCTTTAATATATCACTAACCTTTAATATATCACTACCCTTTAATATATCACTACCCTTTAATATATCACTACCCTTTAATATATCACTACCCTTTAATATATCACTACCCTTTAATATATCACCACCCTTTAATATATCACTACCCTTTAATATATCACCACCCTTTAATCTATCACCACCCTTTAATCTATCACCACCCTTTAATATATCACTACCCTTTAAATTATCTACCCTTTAATATATCACTACCCTTTAATATATCACTACCCTTTAATATATCACTACCCTTTAATATATCACTACCCTTTAATATCACTACCCTTTAATATATCTACCCTTTAATATATCTACCCTTTAATATATATCTACCCTTTAATATATCACTACCCTTTAATATATCACTACCCTTTAATATATCACTACCCTTTAATATATCTACCCTTTAATATATCACTACCCTTTAATATATCACTACCCTTTAATATATCGACCCTTTAATCCAGCACTACCCTTTAATATATCACTACCCTTTAATATATCACTACCCTTTAATATATCACTACCCTTTAATATATCACTACCCTTTAATATATCACTACCCTTTAATATATCACTACCCTTTAATATATCACTACCCTTTAATATATCACTACTCTTTAATATATCACTAACCTTTAATCTATCACATATATCACTACCCTTTAAATTATCTACCCTTTAATATATCACTACCCTTTAATATATCACTACCCTTTAATATATCACTACCCTTTAATATCACTACCCTTTAATATCACTACCCTTTAATATATCTACCCTTTAATATATCTACCCTTTAATATATCACTACCCTTTAATATATCACTACCCTTTAATATATCACTACCCTTTAATATATCACTACCCTTTAATATATCTACCCTTTAATATATCACTACCCTTTAATATATCACTACCCTTTAATATATCACTACCCTTTAATATATCGACCCTTTAATCCAGCACTAACCTTTAATATATCACTACCCTTTAATATATCACTACCCTTTAATATATCTACCCTTTAATATATCACTACCCTTTAATATATCACTACCCTTTAATATATCGACCCTTTAATCCAGCACTACCCTTTAATATATCACTACCCTTTAATATATCACTACCCTTTAATATATCGACCCTTTAATCCAGCACTACCCTTTAATATATCACTACCCTTTAATATATCACTACCCTTTAATATATCACTACCCTTTAATATATCACTACCCTTTAATATATCACTACCCTTTAATATATCACCACCCTTTAATCTATCACTAACCTTTAATCTATCACCACCCTTTAATATATCACTACCCTTTAAATTATCTACCCTTTAATATATCACTACCCTTTAATATATCACTACCCTTTAATATATCACTACCCTTTAATATCACTACCCTTTAATATATCTACCCTTTAATATATATCTACCCTTTAATATATATCTACCCTTTAATATATCACTACCCTTTAATATATCACTACCCTTTAATGTATCTACCCTTTAATATATCACTACCCTTTAATATATCACTACCCTTTAATATATCGACCCTTTAATCCAGCACTACCCTTTAATATATCACTACCCTTTAATATATCACTACCCTTTAATATATCACTACCCTTTAATATATCACTACCCTTTAATATATCACTACCCTTTAATATATCACTACTCTTTAATATATCACTAACCTTTAATATATCTACCCTTTAATATATCACTACCCTTTAATATATCACTACCCTTTAAATTATCTACCCTTTAATATATCACTACCCTTTAATATATCACTACCCTTTAATATATCACTACCCTTTAATATCACTACCCTTTAATATCACTACCCTTTAATATATCTACCCTTTAATATATCTACCCTTTAATATATATCTACCCTTTAATATATCACTACCCTTTAATATATCACTACCCTTTAATATATCACTACCCTTTAAATTATCTACCCTTTAATATATCACTACTCTTTAATATATCACTAACCTTTAATCTATCACCACCCTTTAATATATCACTACCCTTTAAATTATCTACCCTTTAATATATCACTACCCTTTAATATATCACTACCCTTTAATATCACTACCCTTTAATATCACTACCCTTTAATATATCTACCCTTTAATATATCTACCCTTTAATATATATCTACCCTTTAATATATCACTACCCTTTAATATATCACTACCCTTTAATATATCACTACCCTTTAATATATCTACCCTTTAATATATCACTACCCTTTAATATATCACTACCCTTTAATATATCGACCCTTTAATCCAGCACTAACCTTTAATATATCACTACCCTTTAATATATCACTACCCTTTAATATATCTACCCTTTAATATATCACTACCCTTTAATATATCACTACCCTTTAATATATCACTACCCTTTAATCCAGCACTACCCTTTAATATATCACTACCCTTTAATATATCACTACCCTTTAATATATCACTACCCTTTAATATATCACTACCCTTTAATATATCACTACCCTTTAATATATCACCACCCTTTAATCTATCACTAACCTTTAATCTATCACCACCCTTTAATATATCACTACCCTTTAAATTATCTACCCTTTAATATATCACTACCCTTTAATATATCACTACCCTTTAATATATCACTACCCTTTAATATCACTACCCTTTAATATATCTACCCTTTAATATATATCTACCCTTTAATATATATCTACCCTTTAATATATCACTACCCTTTAATATATCACTACCCTTTAATATATCACTACCCTTTAATATATCACTACCCTTTAATATATCTACCCTTTAATATATCACTACCCTTTAATATATCACTACCCTTTAAAATATCGACCCTTTAATCCAGCACTACCCTTTAATATATCACTACCCTTTAATATATCACTACCCTTTAATATATCACTACCCTTTAATATATCACTACCCTTTAATATATCACTACTCTTTAATATATCACTAACCTTTAATATATCTACCCTTTAATATATCACTACCCTTTAATATATCACTACCCTTTAATATATCACTACCCTTTAATATATCACTACCCTTTAATATATCACTACCCTTTAATATATCACCACCCTTTAATCTATCACCACCCTTTAATCTATCACTACCCTTTAATATATCACTACCCTTTAAATTATCTACCCTTTAATATATCACTACCCTTTAATATATCACTACCCTTTAATATATCACTACCCTTTAATATATCACTACCCTTTAATATATCACTACCCTTTAATATATCACTACCCTTTAATATATATCTACCCTTTAATATATATCTACCCTTTAATATATCACTACCCTTTAATATATCACTACCCTTTAATATATCTACCCTTTAATATATCACTACCCTTTAATATATCACTACCCTTTAATATATTGACCCTTTAATCCAGCACTACCCTTTAATATATCACTACCCTTTAATATATCTACCCTTTAATATATCACTACCCTTTAATATATCACCACCCTTTAATATATCACCACCCTTTAATATATCACCACCCTTTAATCTATCACTAACCTTTAATCTATCACCACCCTTTAATATATCACTACCCTTTAAATTATCTACCCTTTAATATATCACTACCCTTTAATATATCACGACCCTTTAATATATCACTACCCTTTAATATCACTACCCTTTAATATATCTACCCTTTAATATATATCTACCCTTTAATATATCACTACCCTTTAATATATCACTACCCTTTAATATATCACTACCCTTTAATATATCACTACCCTTTAATATATCACTACCCTTTAATATATCACTACCCTTTAATATATCACTACCCTTTAATATATCGACCCTTTAATCCAGCACTACCCTTTAATATATCACTACCCTTTAATATATCACTACCCTTTAATATATCACTACCCTTTAATATATCACTACCCTTTAATATATCACTACTCTTTAATATATCACTAACCTTTAATATATCTACCCTTTAATATATCACTACCCTTTAATATATCACTACCCTTTAATATATCACTACCCTTTAATATATCACTACCCTTTAATATATCACTACCCTTTAATATATCACCACCCTTTAATCTATCACCACCCTTTAATCTATCACTACCCTTTAATATATCACTACCCTTTAAATTATCTACCCTTTAAATTATCTACCCTTTAATATATCACTACCCTTTAATATATCACTACCCTTTAATATATCACTACCCTTTAATATATCTACCCTTTAATATATCTACCCTTTAATATATATCTACCCTTTAATATATATCTACCCTTTAATATATCACTACCCTTTAATATATCACTACCCTTTAATATATCACTACCCTTTAATATATCTACCCTTTAATATATCACTACCCTTTAATATATCACTACCCTTTAATATATTGACCCTTTAATCCAGCACTACCCTTTAATATATCACTACCCTTTAATATATCTACCCTTTAATATATCACTACCCTTTAATATATCACCACCCTTTAATATATCACCACCCTTTAATATATCACCACCCTTTAATATATCTACCCTTTAATATATCACCACCCTTTAATATATCACCACCCTTTAATATATCACCACCCTTTAATATATCACCACCCTTTAATATATCACCACCCTTTAATATATCACCACCCTTTAATATATCACTACCCTTTAATATATCACTACCCTTTAATCTATCACCACCCTTTAAATTATCACCACCCTTTAATATATCACTACCCTTTAATATATCACTACCCTTTAATATATCACTACCCTTTAATATATCACTACCCTTTAATATATCACTACCCTTTAATATATCTACCCTTTAATATATCGACCCTTTAATCCAGCACTACCCTTTAATATATCACTACCCTTTAATATATCTACCCTTTAATATATCACTACCCTTTAATATATCACTACCCTTTAATATATCACCACCCTTTAATATATCACCACCCTTTAATATATCACCACCCTTTAATCTATCACTACCCTTTAATCTATCACTACCCTTTAATATATCACTACCCTTTAAATTATCTACCCTTTAATATATCACTACCCTTTAATATATCACTACCCTTTAATATATCACTACCCTTTAATATATATCTACCCTTTAATATATCACTACCCTTTAATATATCACTACCCTTTAATATATCACTACCCTTTAATATATCACCACCCTTTAATATATCACCACCCTTTAATATATCACCACCCTTTAATCTATCACTACCCTTTAATATATCACTACCCTTTAAATTATCACCACCCTTTAATATATCACCACCCTTTAATATATCACCACCCTTTAATATATCTACCCTTTAATATATCACCACCCTTTAATATATCACCACCCTTTAATATATCACCACCCTTTAATATATCACCACCCTTTAATACATCACCACCCTTTAATCTATCACCACCCTTTAATCTATCACCACCCTTTAATCTATCACCACCCTTTAATCTATCACCACCCTTTAATATAACACTACCCTTTAATATATCACTACCCTTTAATATATCACTACCCTTTAATATATCACCACCCTTTAATATATCACTACCCTTTAATATATCACTACCCTTTAATATATCACCACCCTTTAATATATCACCACCCTTTAATATATCACTACCCTTTAATATATCACCACCCTTTAATATATCACTACCCTTTAATATATCACCACCCTTTAATATATCACTACCCTTTAATATATCACTACCCTTTAATATATCTACCCTTTAATATATCACTACCCTTTAATATATCACCACCCTTTAATATATCACCACCCTTTAATATATCTACCCTTTAATATATCACCACCCTTTAATATATCTACCCTTTAATATATCACTACCCTTTAATATATCACTACCCTTTAATATATCACCACCCTTTAATATATCTACCCTTTAATATATCACCACCCTTTAATATATCACCACCCTTTAATATATCACTACCCTTTAATATATCTACCCTTTAATATATCTACCCTTTAATATATCTACCTTTAAATATATCTTCCCTTTAATATATCACTACCCTTAAATATATCTACTATATCTTTGATAGGATAATTATCTGTTAATTGAATGATTAGAATATTCCACCCTGAAACATATAATTGTATGGAATTGATTAGAATCTATGAAATCATAATCAATAAATGTGTAGTCTTAGTTAGAATGAGGGTAAAACAATATGTCTCTATGGTATTTTAAACACTGACTGTCTGAGCTCGGTGCCGACCTGACTAGAGATTTGGGAGAGAACGGGGAGTACGTCTCAAGGACAAGGTCACTATCTCTGTCGGCTGGGTAGTGAGACAGACAGTGTGTGTAGCAGGACATGTGAGTGGGTCTGTTTGTGTGTATGTGTGGGCGTGAAAAGTCAGTATAAAATGAATTGTATTCTTGACTTCAGAACGTTCCGTGAATAAAAGTCCACTGACACATCACCATCCACACTGACCCACATGTGGGATCTAACTCACAACAGTTACCAATTATTATTATAATTAAAAAATATATATATATTTAACCTTTATTTCAACTAGGCATGTCAGTTTAAGAACAAATTCTTATTTTCAATGGCGGCCTAGGAACAGTTGGGTTAACTGCCTTGATTTATATCCTTCCTGTTTGGCCCTGTCCGGGGGGGTCCTCGGATGGGGCCACAGTGTCTCCTGACCCCTCCTGTCTCAGCCTCCAGTATTTATGCTGCAGTAGTTTATGTGTCGGGGGGCTGGGGTCAGTTTGTTATATCTGGAGTACTTCTCCTGTCCTATCCGGTGTCCTGTGTGAATTTAAGTATGCTCTCTCTAATTCTCTCTTTCTCTCTTTCTTTCTCTCTCTCGGAGGACCTGAGCCCTAGGACCATGCCTCAGGACTACCTGACATGATGACTCCTTGCTGTCCCCAGTCCACCTGACCGTGCTGCTGCTCCAGTTTCAACTGTTCTGCCTGTGATTATTATTATTTGACCATGCTGGTTATTTATGAACATTTGAACATCTTGGCCATGTTCTGTTATAATCTCCACCCGGCACAGCCAGAAGAGGATTGGCCACCCCTCATAACCTGGTTCCTCTCTAGGTTTCTTCCTAGATTTTGGCCTTTCTAGGGAGTTTTTCCTAGCCACCGTGCTTCTACACCTGCATTGCTTGCTGTTTGGGATTTTAGGTTGGGTACAACACTTTGAGATATCAACTGGTGTACGAAGGGCTATATAAATACATTTGATTTGATGTGATCAAGGGCAGAACAACAGAGTTTTACCTTGTCAGCTTGAGGATTCGATCTTGCAACCTTTCAGTTACAAGTCCAACGCTCTAACCATTTAGAGATCATGAGAAATGTGTGTGTGTGTGTGTGTGTGTGTGTGTGTGTGTGTGTGTGTGTGTACAGTGGTTCCTAAATTAAACGTTTTGACTTCTTGCCGCAGCACACTGAGATAGATTGTGGTATATTGTGATACACTGTGTCGGTCGCAAGAGAGTTGGAACGCTGATTCTGCTGTTGGGTTCGGTGAAAAGCGTTGGTACCCAGGCGCTAATGTGTCTCTCTTCTCACTGAATAAATGACGTCAATTGAAGAAAGTGTGACAGAAACCAGAAATAAACGGATAATCGAGCACTTCAAAACTGAATGATGAAGAGGAAGAAGAAGAGGGTTAATGGAATGTAGAACATTAGTTTAAAGAATTGCTCTTCCTCTGTCCAGGATACACACCCAGAAAAAAATACACTTCATTTTGTTTTCTTTTTTTTTGTACTTGGTCAGAAGAAGCTGTTACTGGACTGTACTGACTAAAACAGTTGTTAACCTTTAAGGTTTATATTCTAAGTGAAACAAAAATGTTCAGTAATATTCCATGATGTTCTTAAAAAAATATATGTGTTGACTGATACATATACGCGAGTTGTGTCTGCTAAATGAATCAAACTCAAAACGACAGCATCAAACGAAGCAGACAGTGTGGAGTGGGTCTATGCTGATGTGAAAAAGAAGCTGAATGAGAGAGTACAGGGAAGAAAACCCCACAGGCCGTCTGCATTGACCTCATTTAGACACCTTTGTAGATACGGATGGGGAAAAAGGTTTCCCGTATTTTCAAGACCTGAGCTATTGAAATGTTTTTGTTGTTGTTATGTGTTACCTTTACTAGTGGAGTGTTACAGAAAGAATCATGTGGTGGTAGAGAGTCAGGCAGAATGGAGGGAATAGATAACAACAACAGAGAGAATCATGGGGTGGTAGAGAGTCAGGCAGAATGGAGGGAATAGATAACAACAGAGAGAATCATGGGGTGGTAGAGAGTCAGGCAGAATGGAGGAAATAGATAACAACAACAGAGAGAATCATGGGGTGGTAGAGAGTCAGGCAGAATGGAGGGAATAGATAACAACAACAACAGAGAGAATCATGGGGTGGTAGAGAGTCAGGCAGAATGGAGGGAATAGATAACAACAGAGAGAATCATGTGGTGGTAGAGAGTCAGGCAGAATGGATGGAATAGATAACAACAACAGAGAGAATCATGGGGTGGTAGAGAGTCAGGCAGAATGGAGGGAATAGATAACAACAACAGAGAATCATGGGGTGGTAGAGAGTCAGGCAGAATGGATGGAATAGATAACAACAGAGAGAATCATGGGGTGGTAGAGAGTCAGGCAGAATGGATGGAATAGATAACAACAACAACAGAGAGAATCATGGGGTGGTAGAGAGTCAGGCAGAATGGAGGGAATAGATAACAACAACAGAGAATCATGGGGTGGTAGAGAGTCAGGCAGAATGGATGGAATAGATAACAACAGAGAGAATCATGGGGTGGTAGAGAGTCAGGCAGAATGGATGGAATAGATAACAACAACAACAGAGAGAATCATGGGGTGGTAGAGAGTCAGGCAGAATGGAGGGAATAGATAACAACAGAGAGAATCATGGGGTGGTAGAGAGTCAGGCAGAATGGAGGGAATAGATAACAACAACAGAGAATCATGGGGTGGTAGAGAGTCAGGCAGAATGGATGGAATAGATAACAACAGAGAGAATCATGGGGTGGTAGAGAGTCAGGCAGAATGGATGGAATAGATAACAACAACAACAGAGAGAATCATGGGGTGGTAGAGAGTCAGGCAGAATGGAGGGAATAGATAACAACAGAGAGAATCATGGGGTGGTAGAGAGTCAGGCAGAATGGAGGGGATAGATAACAACAACAGAGAGAATCATGGGGTGGCAGAGAGTCAGGCAGAATGGAGGGAATAGATAACAACAACAGAGAGAATCATGGGGTGGCAGAGAGTCAGGCAGAATGGAGGGAATAGATAACAACAACAACAGAGAGAATCATGGGGTGGCAGAGAGTCAGGCAGAATGGAGGGAATAGATAACAACAGAGAGAATCATGGGGTGGTAGAGAGTCAGGCAGAATGGAGGGAATAGGTAACAACAACAGAGAGAATCATGGGGTGGTAGAGAGTCAGGCAGAATGGAGGGAATAGATAACAACAACAGAGAGAATCATGGGGTGGTAGAGAGTCAGGCAGAATGGAGGGAATAGATAACAACAACAGAGAGAATCATGGGGTGGTAGAGAGTCAGGCAGAATGGAGGGAATAGGTAACAACAACAGAGAGAATCATGGGGTGGTAGAGAGTCAGGCAGAATGGAGGGAATAGATAACAACAACAGAGAGAATCATGGGGTGGTAGAGAGTCAGGCAGAATGGAGGGAATAGATAACAACAACAGAGAGAATCATGGGGTGGTAGAGAGTCAGGCAGAATGGAGGGAGTAGATAACAACAACAGAGAGAATCATGGGGTGGTAGAGAGTCAGGCAGAATGGAGGGAATAGATAACAACAGAGAGAATCATGGGGTGGTAGAGAGTCAGGCAGAATGGATGGAATAGATAACAACAACAACAGAGAGAATCATGGGGTGGTAGAGAGTCAGGCAGAATGGAGGGAATAGATAACAACAGAGAGAATCATGGGGTGGTAGAGAGTCAGGCAGAATGGAGGGAAGAGATAACAACAACAGAGAGAATCATGGGGTGGTAGAGAGGCAGAATGGAGGGGATAGATAACAACAACAGAGAGAATCATGGGGTGGTAGAGAGTCAGGCAGAATGGAGAGTCAGGCAGAATGGAGGGAATAGATAACAACAGAGAGAATCATGGGGTGGTAGAGAGGCAGAATGGAGGGGATAGATAACAACAACAGAGAGAATCATGGGGTGGTAGAGAGTCAGGCAGAATGGAGGGAATAGGTACCAACAACAGAGAGAATCATGGGGTGGTAGAGAGTCAGGCAGAATGGAGGGAATAGATAACAACAGAGAGAACAGAGAGAATCATGGGGTGGTAGAGAGTCAGGCAGAATGGAGGGAATAGATAACAACAACAGAGAGAATCATGGGGTGGTAGAGAGTCAGGCAGAATGGAGGAATAGATAACAACAGAATCATGGGGTGGTAGAGAGTCAGGCAGAATGGATGGAATAGATAACAACAACAGAGAGAATCATGGGGTGGTAGAGAGTCAGGCAGAATGGAGGGAATAGATAACAACAGAGAGAATCATGGGGTGGTAGAGAGTCAGGCAGAATGGATGGAATAGATAACAACAGAGAGAATCATGGGGTGGTAGAGAGAATCAGGCAGAATGGATGGAATGGAGGATAACAACAGAGAGAATCATGGGGTGGTAGAGAGTCAGGCAGAATGGATGGAATAGATAACAACAGAGAGAATCATGGGGTGGTAGCAGAATGGAGGGCAGAATGGGTGGGAAGAATGGATGGAATAGATAACAACAACAGAGAGATCATAGAGAGTCAGGCAGAATGGAGGGAATAGATGGAATCATGGGGTGGTAGAGAGTCAGGCAGAATGGAGGGAAGAGCAGAAATGGAGGGAATAGATAACAACAACAGAGAGAAATCAGAGAGTCAGGCAGAATGTACCAACAACAGAGAGAATCATGGGGTGGCAGAATGGAGGCAGAATGGATGGAATAGATAACAACAACAGAGAGAATTATGGGGTGGTAGAGAGTCAGGCAGAATGGAGGGAATAGATAACAACAACAGAGAGAATCATGGGGTGGTAGAGAGTCAGGCAGAATGGAGGGAATAGATAACAACAGAGAGAATCATGGGGTGGTAGAGAGTCAGGCAGAATGGAGGGAATAGATAACAACAACAGAGAGAATCATGGGGTGGTAGAGAGTCAGGCAGAATGGAGGGAATGGATAACAACAACAGAGAGAATCATGGGGTGGTAGAGAGTCAGGCAGAATGGAGGGAATAGATAACAACAACAGAGAGAATCATGGGGTGGTAGAGAGTCAGGCAGAATGGAGGCAATAGATAACAACAACAGAGAGAATCATGGGGTGGTAGAGAGTCAGGCAGAATGGATGGAATAGATAACAACAGAGAGAATCATGGGGTGGTAGAGAGTCAGGCAGAATGGATGGAATAGATAACAACAACAGAGAGAATCATGGGGTGGTAGAGAGTCAGGCAGAATGGAGGGAATAGATAACAACAGAGAGAATCATGGGGTGGTAGAGAGTCAGGCAGAATGGATGGAATAGATAACAACAGAGAGAATCATGGGGTGGTAGAGAGTCAGGCAGAATGGATGGAATAGATAACAACAACAGAGAGAATCATGGGGTGGTAGAGAGTCAGGCAGAATGGAGGGAATAGATAACAACAACAGAGAGAATCATGGGGTGGTAGAGAGTCAGGCAGAATGGAGGAAATAGATAACAACAACAGAGAGAATCATGGGGTGGTAGAGAGTCAGGCAGAATGGATGGAATAGGTAACAACAACAGATAGAATCATGGGGTGGTAGAGAGTCAGGCAGAATGGAGGGAATAGATAACAACAACAGAGAGAATCATGGGGTGGTAGAGAGTCAGGCAGAATGGCGGGAATAGATAACAACAGAGAGAGAATCATGGGGTGGTAGAGAGTCAGGCAGAATGGATGGAATAGATAACAACAACAGAGAGAATCATGGGGTGGTAGAGAGTCAGGCAGAATGGAGGGAATAGATAACAACAACAGAGAGAATCATGGGGTGGTAGAGAGTCAGGCAGAATGGATGGAATAGATAACAACAGAGAATCATGGGGTGGTAGAGAGTCAGGCAGAATGGATGGAATAGATAACAACAACAGAGAGAATCATGGGGTGGTAGAGAGTCAGGCAGAATGGAGGAATAGATAACAACAACAGAGAGAATCATGGGGTGGTAGAGAGTCAGGCAGAATGGAGGAAATAGATAACAACAGAGAGAATCATGGGGTGGTAGAGAGTCAGGCAGAATGGAGGGAATAGGTAACAACAACAGAGAGAATCATGGGGTGGTAGAGAGTCAGGCAGAATGGAGGGAATAGATAACAACAACAGAGAAAATCATGTGGTGGTAGAGAGTCAGGCAGAATGGAGGGAATAGATAACAACAACAGAGAGAATCATGGGGTGGTAGAGAGTCAGGCAGAATGGAGGGAATAGATAACAACAACAGAGAGAATCATGGGGTGGTAGAGAGTCAGGCAGAATGGAGGAAATAGATAACAACAACAGAGAGAATCATGGGGTGGTAGAGAGTCAGGCAGAATGGAGGGAAAGTGCACTGTACTGTAAGTACACTACAATGCTGTGGCTTGGCTCTCTTACCTATTCATTCAATATATTAGAATACAAAAGAAGCCATCCACTTTTGATGGTCTACCAGCAGGACAATAGACTCTTGATGGACTACCAGCAGGACATTATACCCCTGATGGTCTACCAGCAGGACATTATACCCCTGATGGTCTATCAGCAGGACATTATACCCCTGATGGTCTATCAGCAGGACATTATACCCCTGATGGTCTATCAGCAGGACATTATACCCCTGATGGTCTACCAGCAGGTCATTATACCCCTGATGGTCTATCAGCAGGACAATACTCTGGTCAAGTTGATTTATATTTTCAGGGACTTGGGAGAGAGGAGGGTGCACTAGCTAGCCAACTACGGTTAACTTACAGTAAACGTCAAACAGTGCAGCCAGAATAACAACAGTAGCTGCATTTGTTTAAGCTGTTTTCTAGTGACATTTATTTGGATACATCCATAACATGGAGCTAATGAGGCGCGAAATCTGTTGTTCAGAGAAGCTAGCCAACAACACAGCTAACAACACAGCTAACAAAATCACTTACAACTGAAGCTGGACAGACTGCAAACTAACTAACTGCCTGCCTGCCTGTCTGTCTCGTCCCGACTCCGGACACGTTCATTACTATGGGACAGATGGAGATCTGAATGTGAATATTGAAACAATGTTGCAGATGTTGGAGAGACAGACAGCGACATTTATACAAATCTCCTCTGTTGAAAACTAAATATGAATTTAAAAGAAATGTGAGATAATGTCGAGATGCTTTTTATAGTGGAGATCAAGTTTATAAATTGCCTGGCTGGGCTGATGAGACAGTGGATTACGCAGTCAGATGGAACAGAGTAAATAGGCATTTTAACGTCATAGATTTAGCTGGTGGTAACATGTGGAATAGACACCGGCTGAAATGCGTTTTTAACCAATTAGCATTCAGGATTACCCGTTGTATAATTTATTATAATCCACATAATAATTCACAAGAGATGAACTGTAGCGAGAGGAGAGAGACCGCATATCTGTAATTTGTAATCTGCTATGTATCTAGCAATAGCAATCTGCTAGCAAATCAACCTTATAATAGGTGATGATTTATAGTGCCTTCAGTAAATATGAATTCCCCTTGACATTTACCACATGTGGTTGTGTTACAGCCTGAATTTAAAATGGATTACATTGAGATTTGTTGTCACTGGACTAAACACACAACACCCCATAATTTCAAAGTGGAATTATGTTTTTCGAAATTTGTACAAATGTATTTAAAAATGAAAAGTTTAAATGTGATGAATCAATAAGTATTCAACCCCTTTGTTATGGGAAGCCTAAATAAGTTCAGGAGTAAAAATTTGCTTAACAAGTCACATAATAAATTGGACTCACTCTGTGTGCAATAATAGTGTTTAACATGATTTTTGAATGACTACCTCATCTCTGTACCCCCCACACATACAATTATCTGTAAGGTTCCTCAGTCAGGGAGCGAATTTCAAACACAGATTCAACCACAAAGACCAAGACCAGGGAGGTTTTCCAATGCCTCACAAAGAATGGCACCTATTGGTAGATGGGTGACAATTTTAAAAAGCAGAGATTGAATATCCCTTTGAGCATGCTGAATTTATTAATTAGTCTTTGGACGGTGTATCAATAAACCCAGTCACTACAAAGATACAGGCGTCCTTCCTGACTCAGTTGCCGGAGAGGAAGGGAACCACTCACGGATTTCACCATGAGACCAATGGTGACTTTAAAACAGTTACAGAGTTTAATGGCTGTGAGGAGAAAACTGAGGATGGATCAACAACATTGTAGTTACTCCACAATAATAACCTAAATGGCAGTGTGAAAAGAAGGAAGCCTGTACAGAATAAAAAATATTCCAAAACATGCATCCTGTTTGAAACAAGGAACTAAAGTAATACTGCAAAAAATGTGGCAAAGAAATTAACTTTATGTTCTGAACACAAAGTGTTTTACTCTGGGAAAATCCAACACAATACATCACTGAGTACCACTCTTCATATCTTCAAGCATGACTGTGGCTGCGTCATGTTAATGGTATGCTTGTCATTGGAAATAACAAGGGAGTATTTTAGGATAAAAATACACGGAATTGAGCTAAGATGGGGTTTAGTTTGGGGCAAATCCAATACAACACATTCCTGAGTATCACTCCATATTTTCAAGCATTGTGGTGGCTGCATCATGTTATGGCTATGCTTGTAATCGTTAAGGACTGGGGAGTTTTTCACGATAAAAAGAAACGGAATGAAGCTAAGCACAGGCAAAATCCTAGAGGAAAACCTGGTTTAGTCTGCTTTCCACCAGACACTGGGAGATTAATTCACTTTTCACCAAGACAATAACCTCAAACACAAGGCCAAATCTACACTGGAGTTGCTTGACAAGAACACAGTGAATATTCCTGAGTGGCCGAGTTACAGTTTTGATGAAAAGTTTCTTTAAAATCTATGGCAAGACCAGAAAATGGTTGTCTAGCAATGATCAACAACCAATTTGTGTTTTTGCATCATCAGATTCTCAAGCCAAAATGTCTTGATAGCCTTCACCAGGTCATCTTTGCTTGTAGGCTTGTAAAAATTATGGATGAATGTTTAAAGTTGATGCCAAACAAGTTTGATCGAGTTCAAATCAGGAGACAATAATAATACAATAATAACAAATACAATAATAATTCACAAACCAATTATAATCAATAACGCCTGCTCCCGCTCTCCCTCTCTGGTGCTCGAGGGCTGCCAGGCTGCCCTTCATTACACACACCTGTCACCATCATTACGCACATCAGCGCTCACTGGACTCACCTGGACTCCTTCACTTCCCTATATCTGTCTGCTCCCCCGTTTGTTCACTGTGTCAGCATTACTGTCATTATGTGTTCATGTCCAGACACTGTCCTGTCCTGTCCAGACTCTGTCCTGTCCTGTCCTGTCCTGTCCCATGTCCATTGTTAATTAAATGTTCACTCCCTCCCTCCACTTCCTGCTTCTCGTCTACCAGCGTCGATCCTTGCACACCTAAAGTCTTTAGTAGAGATGAAAAACAGTCGCATACATTCGTGAACGGAATTACATTAGTGGACATGTTAATTTATTGTTCAATTATTCAAGGCTCCCTTTGTTATTTCGTAAGTACATTTTTAAGTAAAATGCTTGAACAACTAGAAAGAAGCATCTACAGTATTTGTTCATCAACATCTTTGTGTTTTTGGTGATAAAATAAATGATTAAAAAAATGTACCTTTAAAATCATCTGAACGAGGAGAAGGTTTTAAACTTCTGAATGAATGAATAACAACAACAAAAAATAAGCATCTGGTGGAATCTCGATATAAAGCATTTCCCTCACTTTTCGGCATTTCCCTCACTTTACGGCATTTCCCTCACTTTACAGCATTCCCCTCACTTTACGGCATTCCCCTCACTTTACGGCATTTCCCTCACTTTACGGCATTTCCCTCACTTTTCGGCATTCCCCTCACTTTACGGCATTCCCCTCACTTTACGGCATTCCCCTCACTTTACGGCATTCCCCTCACTTTACGGCATTTCCCTCACTTTACAGCATTTCCCTCACTTTACGGCATTCCCCTCACTTTTCGGCATTTCCCTCACTTTACGGCATTTCCCTCAGCATTTCCCTCACTTTACAGCATTTCACTTTTCGGCATTCCCCTCACTTTTCGGCATTCCCCTCACTTTTCGGCATTCCCCTCACTTTTCGGCATTCCCCTCACTTTACGGCATTCCCCTCACTTTTCGGCATTCCCCTCACTTTACAGCATTCCCCTCACTTTTCGGCATTCCCCTCACTTTACAGCATTCCCCTCACTTTTCGGCATTTCCCTCACTTTTCGGCATTTCCCTCACTTTACAGCATTTCCCTCACTTTACGGCATTTCCCTCAGCATTTCCCTCACTTTTCAGCATTTCCCTCACTTTACAGCATTTCCCTCACTTTACAGCATTTCCCTCACTTTTCGGCATTTCCCTCACTTTTCGGCATTTCCCTCACTTTTCAGCATTTCCTTTACTCAGACAACAACAAATGTGCAAAACTAGCCCAATTAGCAATTTGGGCATCTTCTTTGTGCACGGTGCTGAAGTATATAATGGTTGTCAGTTAAAACCCATATGGCGCTGTGAACTGGAGAACGGTCTACAAAAAAATATATATATAAAATGAAGAAATGCTTAGAGATATAATATCAACAGGAGAATGGAACGACAATGGAATGATTTGAATTTAAACATTGGACCATTTTAATCCTAAAGTGTATTTACAATCGGGGGCGGGGTTCTCTGCTCGGCCTCTAAAGCCGAGGTGTAATAAATGGTGTTCAAAGATGGCCCCTGGTGGTTCGAACTAGTACTGCACCTTACCATTCCACAGAATAACGCAACTTTTATTTGAGGAACAACTGTCTCTCTCTCTCTCTCTCTCACTCTCACACTCTCTCTCACACTCTCTCACACTCTCTCACACTCTCTCACACTCTCTCACACTCACTCACACTCACTCTCACTCTCTCTGTCACTCTCTCTGTGATTTACAACTCGTACAGAAAGTACAGGGAGCTGACAAACACAAACCTGAACATTTCCTTTACCTTTCTCTCTACCATCAGCACTTTTCAACCTCACCCAATGTATACTCACACACACACACACACACACACACACACACACACACACACACACACACACACACACACACACACACACACACACACACACACACACACACACCATTCTCCAGCACATAATTTTCCATGAAGAAGCATTTTACTTACATGCTTACACTGCAATAGCAAAAAAAACATACACGTCAGGTCCATGTGGGTGCTGACAGAGAGATATATATGAATAAAGACTATTTTAATCTCCCCTTTGATGTAACCAAACTCTATTGTAAATACTGAAGATATTTTCTTTAAAATCAAAATGTCTTGATTTAGCTGGAGGAAGTTGTTAGAAATCCAACTATTTAAATCACTAATAAAGTCAAAAATCCTCTGGCGACACAGAAATGTAAAGACGTGTATCATCTGCGTAGCAGGGAAAATCAAATCTGTGCTTTCTGATAACACTGCCAAGGGGTAACATATGTAAACCCGAACAGTAACGGAACCAAAATTGAACCTTGTGGAGCGCCAAATGTGATATGTATTTTCTCTGAGTTATGTACAACAATAAAAAAAAACTCTCAACTTGTTAATTAGGTCCTAAACCAATTTAGAACTGGACCGGAGAGGCCAACCCACCTCTCAAAGACAAGCAAGGCAATCTCCTGACTACAGAAAACTCAAGTCAAAGACAAGCAAGGCAATCTCCAGAAAGCAAGATGGACGGAACATTTCAGAGAGGTCCTCAACAGAGAACCCTCTGTGGATCCAATTAACACACCTGAAGCTGCTCCAGAAGATCTAGACGTAAACACCGACCCACCAACCAAAGAAGAAATAATAACTACCATCAAGTCACTAAAGAATGGGAAAGCTCCAGGTAACCTCAACGCAGACCTGTTCAAAATCCATCCAGTGTTGGTCTGCAAACATCCATCTTCCTCTCTTCACTGACATCTGGATGGAGGGAAAGAAACCTTCAGACTGGACCAAGAGGGTCATCATACTGGTGCATAAGAGGTGGGACACACCTTCCGATTGCAACACCTGGACTGGCGTTACACTTTTATACACTTTTAGTCAGACTGGACCAAGAGGGTCATCATCTTTTATCCGTTCACAGCAAGATTTTTTTTGTTTGCAAGATTATTGTACAACGGATGTCTTCAGCTGTAGACAAAGTGCTTAGGAATGAACAAGTGGTTTTTGGGGAGGAAGGAGCTGTACAGACCCGATCTTCACCCTCAGGAGCATCATTGAGCAATTTAGTGAGTGGCAATGAAAACTCTACATCAACTCCACTGACTTCCAGAAGGCTGAAAGCTCTTCATCAACTTTACTGACTTCCAGAAGGCTGAAAGCTCTTCATCAACTTTACTGACTTCCAGAATGCTGAAAGCTCTTCATCAACTTTACTGACTTCCAGAATGCTGAAAACTTCATCAACTTTACTGACTTCCAGAAGGCTTTTGACAGTATTCACCACGAAAGCCTTTGGAAGATCTTAAGAATTTATGGAAACTCCACCCATGCTGTTAACATCATAAAACAGTTCTACAGCAACTGTTCGGGCACTGTGGGAACGAGCAACATGAGCTTTGCTGTTAGGTCTGGAGTTCGACAAGGTTGTGTGATGACAGCCTTACTCTTCAACCTGGCAATAGACTGGGTCATGCGGCGAACAAAAGAAGATGAGGAATAGGATGGACCTTGTATTGTACTCTAGAAGACATTGACTCAGGCAAGAGGTACAGGATGGACCTTGTAATGTACTCTAGAAGACATTGACTCAGGCAAGAGGAATAGGATGGACCTTGTATTGTACTCTAGAAGACATTGACTCAGGCAAGAGGAATAGGATGGACCTTGTATTGTACTCTAGAAGACATTGACTCAGGCAAGAGGAATAGGATGGACCTTGTATTGTACCCTAGAAGACCTTGACTCAGGCAAGAGGAACAGGATGGACCTTGTAATGTACTCTAGAAGACATTGACTCAGGCAAGAGGAATAGGATGGACCTTGTATTGTACCCTAGAAGACCTTGACTCAGGCAAGAGGTACAGGATGGACCTTGTGTTGTACCCTAGAAGACCTTGACTCAGGCAAGAGGTACAGGATGGACCTTGTATTGTACCCTAGAAGACCTTGACTCAGGCAAGGTATTGTACCCAGACTCAGGCAAGAGGAATAGGATGGAAATGACTACTCAGGCAAGAGGAATAGGATGGACCCCAAAGCACTCACATCTGAAGATATGAAATGCTTTGAAAAGCTGGTCATGGCTCACATCAACAACATCATCCCAGAAACCCTAGACCCAGTCCAATTTGAATCCCGCCCCAACAGATCCACAGATGACGCCAACTCTATTGCACTCCACACTGCCCTTTATTCCTAGTTATATGCACATATCTATCTCAATTACCTCGTACCCCTGCACATCGACTCGGTACTGGTACCCCGTGTATATAGCCAAACTATCGTTACTCATTGTGTATTTATTATGACGTGTTTTACTTTTCAATTTTTTCTCCATTTTCTTTCTCTCTGCGTTGTTGGGAAGTAAGTAAGCATTCCACTGTTAGTCTTGTTACTGTTAGTTTTACAAATACAATTCAATTTGATTTGCCACAGAGAGGGAGGAGCTACCTGAGAGTTACTGTTAGTTTTACAAATACAATTCAATTTGATTTGCCACAGAGAGGGAGGAGCTACCTGAGAGTTACTGTTAGTTTTACAAATACAATTCAATTTGATTTGCCACAGAGAGGGAGGAGCTACCCGAGAGTTACTGTTAGTTTTACAAATACAATTCAATTTGATTTGCCACAGAGAGGGAGGAGCTACCTGAGAGTTACTGTTAGTTTTACAAATACAATTCAATTTGATTTTCCACAGAGAGGGAGGAGCTACCTGAGAGTTACTGTTAGTTTTACAAATACAATTCAATTTGATTTGCCACAGAGAGGGAGGAGCTACCTGAGAGTTACTGTTAGTTTTACAAATACAATTCAATTTGATTTTCCACAGAGAGGGAGGAGCTACCTGAGAGTTACTGTTAGTTTTACAAATACAATTCAATTTGATTTGCCACAGAGAGGGAGGAGCTACCTGAGAGTTACTGTTAGTTTTACAAATACAATTCAATTTGATTTGCCACACACAGTCAGAGAGGGAGGAGCTACCTGAGAGATACTGCGTGATGTCCGTACATCTCCCGGACCGCCGCCAGGTCTGCCTCCAACTGGGGGTGCTTGTGGAGCTCGCCATCGTAGTTCACCTATCAGAGAGAGACGTCAATTAATCCGTCAATCAATCAAATGTGTTTTAAATCCCTTTTTCCATCAGCAGTAGTCTCAAAGCTGTTCATAGTAACGTGGCCTAGACCTGGTTCCTGACAGCACATCTCAGTAAGACAAAATGAATGGTGTTCCAAAAGAGTTCCAGTTTCCAGGACCACAAATACAAATTCCTTCTAGACACCGTTGCCCTGGAGCACACAAAAAATGATACTTACCTCGGCCTAAACATCAGTGCCACAGGTAACTTCCACAAAGCTGTGAACGATCTGAGAGACAAGGCAAGAAAGGCCTTCTACAACCATCAATAGGAACATAAAATTCGACATACCAATTAGGATCTGGCTAAAAATACTTGAATCAGTTATAGAACCCATTGCCCTTTATGGTTGTGAGGTCTGGGGTCCGCTCACCAACCAAGAATTCACAAAATGGGACAAACACCAAACTGAGACTCTGCATGGAGAATTCTGTAAAAAAAAATATCCTCTGTGTACAACGTAAAACACTAAATAATGCATGCAGAGCAGAATTAGGCCGACAACCGCCAATTTTCAAAATCCAGAAAACATGTCACTCCCATAGAGATCCTTTTTATGTCTCTATTTTGGTTTGTCAGGGCGTGAGTTGGGGTGGGAATTCCATGTTTTGTGTTCTATGTTTCCATATTTCTTTGTGTTTGGCCGGGTGTGGTTCTCAATCAGAAGCAGCTGTCTATTGTTGTCTCTGATTGAGAACCATAATTAGGTAGCCTTTTCCCTGTGCTTTGTGGGTAGTTATTTTCTGTTTTGTGTGTTTCTGCACCAGATAGAACTGTTCTGTTTGTGCCGCTTTGTTATTTTTTTGTTCTAGTGTTCAGTTTTATTAAAAATCATGAACACGTAGCACGCTGAACCTTGGTCCTCTTCTTCAAACAGCCGTTACAAAACAGCCGTTAAATTCTACAACCACCTAAAAGGACCTTCCGTAACAAAGCCATCACCTACAGAGAGATGAACCTGGAGGAGTCCACTAAGCAAGCTGGTCCAAACAGGCCCCACAGAGCCCCAGGACAGCAACACAA